>NC_051083.1:120221970-120521970 GCF_004664715.2 Peromyscus leucopus
ACTAAATGTAAGACAGTCCAGGATAGCTCACTGTGATCAGAAGGCAGGTGTAGTGGTATTTGCTCTGCCAATGACCTTGGGCTATAGGGCCCAAAGGAGGAGGTGCTTCTTGCCATTGTACATGACCTCTTAAAAGGAAAGGCAAGATTCAAGGTAATTCTTCTAGGTCTCACATGGACTTTGTAGTTGCCTAAAGTGTTGTCAGGATAAATGACATTTGGTCACCAAAGGATGCACTTCCATACGGTGTATGGAGCCCAATGAATCCTTAATTTATTTAGATACACAGAGCCGAAATGCTGCATTTCTTTAAGTGTGACACTTTCTCTGGTTATCAGAAATGCCACGTGCATGTATGTGGTCCTAGAACCAATATCCTTGCCATATTTTGGATGTTTAATGGAGGGGAAGAGTAGTGAAATATATATGTATATACATATGTGTATATATATACATATATATATATATATGAGCAAGAAGCAATATTCAGCTGTTAAAAGGAATAGAACAGCATTCTGTCATTTTTGAGGCAAATGCCTGGAACTAAACATCACTACATCAAGAGAAATAAGACAAACTTAAATATTGCATGTTAAACCTCATATGTTGAGTCTATGTTTACATAAACATTCATACATACATAAAACATGAAGAGTAGGAGGGAAATTTGGGGGGGGAAAGGAAGTGGAGTATCAGGACAGAGGCAGGAGAGGGTACGTGAATAACGGACCCCGTAATCTTTCTAATATGTCCCCTCCCAAAGTCATGTCTTTTTATTTTTTTTAATAAGCTGCTAAAATCTGTCAATGACACCCATATACACATGTAGCAGGGCATCTACTGGATCAAGGAAACATACCAATGTCCATATCCTCAATAAAGAAAGATCCTTCCTCTCCCAGCAGCCATCCACTGCCATTAGCTCCTTAGTGTGGGCTAGGGCCTGGAGACCATCTCCATTCTCTATGCTGGGATTTTGGCTGGCTTGATTTAAAAAAAATCTCTTTGAGAATTTCACATAATGTATTTTAGTCATTCACCATTCACCCCCAAGTCCTCCCCATATCTTATCCCAGATGTACTCTCTTATGCATCCCTATATAACTTTGTGACTGCTTTTTGTTAGTGTGCAAATTTTCTTTTGTCTTTACTAAATGATAAAATTGTATGTACACCAAAGAATTTTTTGAGGAATTCTTTTAAAATAAATTTCCTTTAGGAAGATTATTATTAATTCTTTAAGAGTTTCATATAATGTGCTCTGATTATATTCACTCTCCCTCCCCACAACTCTTCCAAGATTCATTCCCCTTTTCCTTACCTATCCAACTTTGTATTCTCTTTTTTAGAAAATAATAACCCATCAATTCCAATTTGTACTATCCATATACTCCTGGATATGGGACCATTCACTAGAATGAGGTCAACTTATACAGCTTTCTCCTTCCCAACAAGTTTCATTCCAACTTTCACATGTTTATTTAATGCTCGGCTGCCTTTAATTGGGATTGTTTACATTAGCATAGAGGATTATTTATTTGAGCAAGAGCAGCTTACCAGTGGCTGTACCATTAAGAAATATGATTTCCTCCCCACATAGCAACAAGTAACTGCCAATAAGTCTTTAAGGAGCTATGGAGCCTCATGGGCTCCTCTCTAATCATCCACGATGCAATATTTAGGAATGGGCCTAGTCTTGTGTAGGTGGCCATGACTGCTGTGAGTTCATGAGTGCAATGGCCACATAATGTCCAGAAGACAGTGTTCCCAGCTCTCTTTCCCACGGGCTGGTTCTTACGTTCTTTTAGCTTCCTCTTCCATTTCAGGTTCCCCTGAGCCTTTCTGGGGTTTATATAAGTGTGCAATTTAGGGATGGTCACTCAACAGTCACTTATTCTCAGCACTTTGTCCTGCTACAAGTGTCTACATTAACCACTCACTGTCCACTGAAGAAAGATACTTCTCTAATCAAGGTTGAGATCAGCATTGATCTATAGGCATAAATATACATATTTAAAGGACAGTTTGTCACTATATCTGTTTAACCATGGACTTTTGACCATATTAGTTAAACTGGGTTCAGTTTTGGACTTTAAAATGTTCTAATCCTCTGATCCCATCTGTTTTACTGTGAATGTGAGGACTTATTTCCTTTAAAGGGTGTACCATGTTTCATTGAGTATATAACCTGAATTTTCTTTATCCATTCATCAATTGATGGTCCTTAACTTGCCTCTCTATCTTAGCTATTTTGACTAATATGACAATGACTATGGTGCCAGGGAACACATCTCTTCAAATTTCTGATTTCTTCTCCTTTGGGTCCATTCTTAGGACTGAGATTGTTGGATCATGTGATTACTATCTGTTCAACTTTTTTGAGGACATTAATAATACTATGTTAGATTAAATAAACTAGGCACAAAGGGTAAATCCTGTAATATTTTTCTTCTAGGTAGAATTTTCTCGCAGAGCAGAGAGTAGAACAGTGATTGCTATAGGCATGGAAAGTAGAAATTGAGAGATGAGTGAAGCAACATATAGCCCACAGGGTACCATGTCTCAGACAGGAGGGATAAGTTGTGATCATCTAGTATACCACATAGTGACCACACTGAATAGTAATATACTGTGGTTTCAAAACTCCTGAAAGGGTTAAGGTTAATGTTTGATAATGTTCTCACCACAAAAAGTTAACAAGGTTATAAACATATTAATTAGCTTGATTGTATCTCTCTATAATGTGCACATAAAGTTAAAACATCACATTGAACTGCATAGACAATTTTTAAAATCTATTTATTTGTTTATTTTTTGTGTGAGTATATGTGAGTGTGAGAGAGGGTGTGTGCTTATGAGCACATGTGGAATCTATAAAAGGATGCTGATCCCTCAGAGCTAGAGTTATACATGATTGTGGGATGCTCAGCTTGCTATGTGGGTGCTGGGTCCCAAATTGTGGTCCTCATGATTGTTTAGCAAGCACTCTTAACTGTTGTGTTATCCTTCTAGTCCTCCCCATGGACAACTGCCATTTGCTAGTTAAGAATCAATAACTGGAAACAAATTCATCAATCCCTTATTAACTTTTACCTTCTGATGTTCTCAAAATTTCTTTTCCCACCTTTAGTGGATACAATTTCCAGCTTTCCACTCTGAAATAGAGAAGCTTATAATTGTGGATAAGAACTCCTCATATCCACCTGTCTTCCCTTCTGGAATACTGCCATTGTGGACAGAAGGAGTTTCTGAGGCAAAGCAAAATGGTACTGCCTGTCACCCAACCTGTCAAAAGTCTGGCCTAGGAGGCACAAGAACTCTCTGCTTCCCTGGAGTCCTGATGGCTCTCCTACGCCTTTCAGTGTCGCCTCACAAGTCGCACTCGCAGCTTTGGGACTGTCCTAGGCAGTGGACATGATAGGGATTGCTGCTTATGGTTTGATCCCCCATGTGTCTGGTGCAAGCAGGCTTTAATTTCATCCCAAGTTTATTATAAAGTACAAAAGTATCCTAAGTTGCTTATCATTATATTTGAACTATTTGTGGGACTTTAGTTTGTACCTAACATCTACTTTTTTGAAATAAATATTGCTTTTCCTTTTTATGATTTTTCTGGAAGCAGCTTTTAAACAGGGACATAAATGAATTTTTTTATAATGAAAGTGATCTTGCTTTAAGTCTTGAGCAATAGAAGTTTTTTAAAAAAGAAATGACTGAATGTGTATGTGAAATTGTGATTACTTGATTTTCAGTGATGAAAGGAAAGCAGTGGTGTTGCACACCAAATGCTATTTTAAAAATAATGAGTAATTCCATTTCAGGAAGCTCCCTGACTTTCCTAATGGGGTTAGCACTCTAGACATGTGGAAAGGGAATACATTTGGGAACAGTTCTGTTCTGCCAAATGGTTTCACATGTTGCTTCTTTTTATTCTCAACCTCCTCCTGAGACTGGCAGAAGAGCTGTGAGCTCCATATGCCAACTAGGACACTGTTACAAAGATCCTTAGTAACATGGCCAAGGCAGGGCTTACAAATTAGGGCCAGAGCCAGGTTGGGGCCATGGCATGCCATGTTTTTGTCTGGAATACACAAAAACTGTCTGAGTAGTATTAACTGGCAAGCAACATGAAAACCAAAATGTTAGATGCCAGAATGTCTGAATTTTCTAAGCATGTGAACCCTCTGTCCACATAGACCCATTTTCTATGGGGAAAGGAAATCTCAAGTCTATTAGCCACATGCTTCAGGCTCCATTAGTGGTATTTCCTTTGATGCTGTTTGGAATGCAGATGCTTCTGTGTCTGCTCTCCTTCCAGAACTGGTTTGCAGACAGAAGCATTTGGAATGGTCAAAGTGGGGAAGACTACAAACCAATACTTTTAATTGGTTCACTTTTTAAAATGGAATCCATGAGTTTGAATGACCCCTGAATGTTACTTAATTCTATCTCTCCCTTTTAGCTTTCACAAAACCGTGTCCCCAGACGTGACTTGCTTAAGGTCGCATAGACAGCAGAAGAGCCATACTAGAGTTGTAATCACCTCGTTGCAGCCCACTACTCGTTTCTTTGATTGTAATTACACTCAGAGTCTTCTGCTCTCTTTATATTAGGGATAATTGTTTTAATAGTCAATTTTCATTGATTATGTGTTATTTCAAACTCTGGCTTAAGGATCGTGTGTTCATGTCTCATGTTTACCCCTGCTTCTTGGGCTAGAGTAGTGATGAAGTACTTCTTGCTTGCTTACTCTTGAACCAAAGGTAAGTAAGGCCAGAGCAAAATCTCAAGAATACAAGAAACATAGATCTTTCTCTCTCCCCACCTCTCTCTCCTCTCTCTCTCTCTCTCTCTCTCTCTCTCTCTCTCTCTCTCTCTCTCTCTCTCACACACACACACACACACACACACAGAGAGAGAGAGAGAGAGAGAGAGAGAGAGAGAGAGAGAGAGAGAGAGAGAGAGAAAATAGATCTCTGACAATATTACAGACTGGGAGTGCTAGCAAAGTGGGAAGACACCAATGTTCAGACCCCAATGCTCGTGTCTTTCCCATTGTCTCTCTCATCTCTTTGAGAGCATCACTGAAACTTGGTTTAGTTCAAGTGCATTTCTTCATTTGTTTACTAATTCATTCACTCAGAGAGCATACACACAAGTTCTGGGTTCCCTTCATAGCACCTCAAACAAAACCTCTCCAACTACAACTGATTTTTTTTTATGGAAACTCAAAGTCAGTAATCAACACCCCTCCCTGCTGTTCTAACAAGACAAAATAGGAAAACCTCAACTAAACACTCAATTATGGCTCCTCTTGGGGTTCGACTCTCTGGGGTCTTCTCTTCAGATCTGGTGATTTTATCTCCCACCAAGCCACCTCTATGATTGATTGTTGTCAAAAAGAGAACAAGATTCTAACCTTGAAAACAGCTGATGGTTCTCTGAACTGAATTCTTATTCTATACATAAAATGCAGCAAAATGACCAGACTTACTTATTTTTTTCTTCTCAAATGGGTGTTCTTTCATTTCATTTTGAGAATATTGTTTTCCTTTAATAAATATCTTTCCTGTCCTCTGAGATGCCAATCTCTGCTGTTGAACAGCTTGCTGGAGGAGCCTGCTTTACAGGCACAATGGCCTTGGCCTTTCTGGGGAAGACAAAGGGCCAAATTAAAGGCACAGCTGGTGACTTGCCACAGGCTGGGCAGGAGAGATCTAGTTAGTATTCACTCATTTACCTCTGCCCAGTTGGCAGGCTTACATTTCTCTCTTTTCTCTTGCCGTGAAGGCTGGAAGTAAAGAATCACTAGTTTTCCATTGTACTTTGAGCAGCTGGGGCTATCAGCAAGGGCCTGCTTGGATTTGCCTTCCTTTGGAGGAAGATGAGTAAGCCCAGAAACAGAATCTCAAAAACAGAGGAATTGCAGCAGATAAACACTAATTTTCAATTCCTCGTGCACATGTCTTTCTCTCTTACAAATAGCGTGTCTTTTTCTCTATTTCTGGGAATGTGTGATTTTGTTGAGAGATAATTCTTGCTTTGAAGGCATAATAAATAGTTTCAGAAGAAGTTACAGCCTTCAAAGGTACATGCTCTGTGGCTTACTTCTTCCAAGCAGGCCCTACCTCTTAACGTCCTATTCAGCTACAAATTCACCAAAGGATAAGTCCACTGATGAGGTTAGAACCCTCAAGGTCCAATGATCTTACAGTAGTAGCACAACCAACTGGGAACTAGTCTTCAACACATGAGTATTTGAGGACCATTCTGTATCTGAACTATAAGAGCCACTGAGACCAAGACTGCCTGTGTATTCACCAAGTCCATTTCCTTTTCTTAGACATTCATGAAGATTGTGGTTTCCAGGCTCCCTTGCAATAAAATTGGCCTATAAGGCTGAGTTCTAACTTGTGGAATGTATATACAAGTATTTGCTACCTCTTGGTTTGGCAAAAACATACTTTAGGTTCCTTTGTTCAACCTCCCTTCCTTTATTACCAACCAGTTGTGTCTTATCCAATAGTACTCTAAAGCTCTCAAGGATGACAAAAACGAGTAGATTTGATGAATCTGAATCCCCAAGTCCCATTTGGAGGAAACCTGCTTAGGAGAAGAACTACCAGGAACATCTGAGTTGCACTTGGCAAAAGGAAACTCCAAACTTGGTGTTAAGTCACTGAGATCTGAGGATTATTCATTGTAACCATAGCAATAAGCCTACCCTGATTAATGTTGCAAGCTATGAGAACTTTACTACTTAGTGCAATGACTTGTGAATAGTGGGTACTTGGCAAATGTATCTTGAACACATTCGGTTTTCTCCCCACTTCTTTAATTTGTCTTTATTCATAATTAACACTTAGGAATATAGTTAGATATGGGACTGAGGTTTCAGTAAGTACTATTTTATGACACATTAGATAGCTCTGATAATCGGCCATGACCTTAACATTTTCCAAATACTTTAAATGAGCTGTTTTTCAAAAGTATATCCCACCAAACCGTCAGGACTAAGGTGGTTGGAGGTGAAAAGAGAGACCCAGTTGCTCAAAACGTTATGAATCCATGACTTAGAATAGGGCCATACATTCAACATTCCCATAAGATTTCAAAGACATCAAATAACTTATCCTAGACAGGAGCACCCTCTACCCCCAGAGGGAAGTGTTTTTACCCTCTTCACAAGACAGCCCTTTGTAGCTGCTATACAATAACAACAGCAGCGTGCCTCTGAGGTGGGGTCTCCCTTAGGTATTGTGTGAAGGGTCTTAGAACTTTTACTTTCAGGAAACTCTTCTGTGGGGAGGATCAAATCAAATAGAATATGCTGAGGCTCTTTGTGAAACACTAAAGGACTATATGACTATAGCATCATTAACTATTGTTCTACCAGTAAAGCCCATTTCTTCTTCTTCTACTTTTTTAATCAGGTAACATAATTTTCTTTACTGATCAGCCACTTTAAAAAAAAAAAAAACAGTGCTTGAAAGGCAAATTAGGATTATCTACATTGCAGATATAAATATTCAAATACATGAATTATATGAGTGTGGTATTCCTGGAATATGTGCTATATACTGAAATGGGGCAATCAAAGCTAGTTTTCCTCTAGAAATTGTTGGAGGTACTGTAGCAGAATAATTTCTTAACACTGGGCTTTATCTTTATTTGTAAATAGACAGACTAGTAGTATCTATTCTGTACTATTGCCATGGTTGAATGGGATAGATGATGTATATGACACTGGTATATAGACAGTACCCTATAAACTATAGCTCCCATATTGTTTTGATGATCATCAGTACAGGGTTTGGAGCCAGAAATCTTGGGTTCAAGTTCTAGCCAGATGCAAGCTGGGTGATCTTAGAAAAATTATTTATCCTCACTGGCATTCATTTCTCTCATCTATAAGATGAGGGTGGTGATACTTGTGACTGTCTCATAAGATTATTGCAAGGAACAAATGATGTAATTCGGTTGTCCCCTTTTATCCTCAAGGATCATAGTCTAAGACTGGCAGTGAATGCTGAAAGCTGCTAATAGTATCAAACCCCATGGTTTTCCTGAATATACAACCTTATAATAAAGTTTAATTTGTACACTAAGTATAGTGAGATAAGACTACTGATAACTAATATCCAAATGGAACACGTCATAATTAGTGTTGAGTGAATATGGTCTTTCACTATTTTATAATATAGTCTCCCTTTTCCTTGACGATGTCACATGACACATGAAGTGATGATCTGAGATGAGTATCACAGTGTCAGGCTACTATTATCTCTCTAATGATAAAGGAGAGTTGTTGAGCTGAATAACAGTGGAAGTGTAGATAAAGGAGAAGTATTTATAAGAGTGTCAGACACACAGAGAGAACTCAGGTAACTCTAAACTCTGTTAAGTCACTGAGATTTGGGGATTATTCATCATAACTATAGCAGTTACAGTGATTTATATATATATATATATATATATATATATATATATATTTATTTTTTTTTTCTTAGCTATACTAAATCCATTCTGGAAAAAAAAAAAGATGAGAAAAAGGAAGATGTGACTTTTCTCTATGGGCTGATGCTCACAAGTTCTTGTTCCTTTCATTCATTTGAGACTTCAGAGATTTCTTTTCCACCCTTAGATCTGCTACCTTCCTTAGGGGATGCCACAATGATGATCTAATCACTCTGGTTTCTTAGTTCTTTTACCTCTAAAATTTCAATGACCTTTACCACTACCTCACTTCAGCCATCTTTTCCCATGTCCATGCCACTGATCTTACTACCCAGAACCGCCCAATTTAAGTAATAAGACAAAATGTCCAGGTTTCCTACTATGACAGTCTTCTTTCTCTCTGGTGTCTGGATCTCTTGTCCCTTCTTCAGTCTCTGCTGTAAACTTTATCTTCCAACTTGTTCCCATGGTTGATCACCTCAGTAATTTCCTTGGCCACATCTCCTCAACTCCTTAGACATTTGGGGCTTATATTCTAGCAACCAGGGAAAGTTGAATGTCTAGAACAACTTCTCAGAGTCTCTGATTTTTGAGAGCTGGATTCTATGAGCTGCTAGAGAAAATCACAAAAGTCCAAAATAAGCACACCAGTTTTAAGGTTTCCAAACAGTCGTAAATCCTAGATATTGGTTCAAATTCTTTAATCTTTTGTTTGTTTGTTTCTTTGTTTAAGACAGGGTCTCACTATATAGTTTTGACTGCCCTGAAACTCATTATGTAGACTAGGCTGGCCTTGAACTCACAGAGCTCTGCCTGCCTCTGCCTCCCACATGCTGGGATTAAAGGCGAGTGCCATTACACCCAGCTTAGTTTTCTTTTCATTTCTCACATTTTCCACAGGTTCTCTTTCAAGTAATTTTTATTATTATTAAACCTTCTATCAATATTTCTGTTCTCTTATACTAGACAGATGACTCTATCTCCTACCTTAAAGAATATGGATTAGTTTAAGAAAACTGCAAGTTCTTGGCTTCCCAGTCAAAATTCCAAATAAAACAAAGAGCCTGTTCTTAGAGTGAGGGTTCAGCACATTATTCTCCCAAAGCACATGACAAGAGTGCTTGACCAGGAGGAGCTCCTTGGTCTTCTCTGACTCCTCTTCCCCTAAACAGGTCCCATAACCCAGGGAAGGAATCTCCAGCCTTTCCCTGAAGCAGTAGATTATAATTCTTTTGTCTAATCTTAAGTCTCCCTGGCTATTCATATATCTATCCAATCCAGCATAGAAATACATAACGAGCCTTTCTTTGGGCCTTTATTTTGGAACAAAACTCCTATGCATCTCATATAGAACTCAATTTGATTTTCTTTTGTTAATTTCTCTTTCATTATAAAAATTGAGCATAAGTGAGGAAAAGATATTGGAGGGGGGGTTGTTGGTGGTTTTTGTTTTATTTTGAGACAGGCTATTGGTGTGTAACTTAGCTGTCCTGTGCTCACTATCTATCCTCCTGCCTCTACCTCCCAACTCTAGAGATCACGGATGTATACTATCATGTCTGCAACAAGTCCTTATAGTTTTCTGTGAAGCAGACCAACAACACAGTGAGGATGAGTGGCTATTTGCTACTAGTTGAGGGCTCTTGAGTAAATTACTTCATTTCTTTGTGTCTCAGTTTCCCCTGCAGGGATAACCTCGTAGCTTTGTCCTGGGGATCAAGGTAACCTGAGTGAAGTGCTCCCACAAAGCATGAAATAAAAAAAAAATGAGAGGGCATCACCTCCACCCAAGGAAACCAGTCTCTGAATCTGTGGGCTCATTGCTCTTGAATTTCTGAGCCTCCATGACTGGGAAAACTAGCTTTCTGTTAGTTTGAAGTTCCTCAGTTTATGACATTTTTGTCACAGTAGCCTCAATGGAGCATGGCAGTCTCTTCAGATTGTATACTTCTCTGTCTCCTCCGCTGTCACTCATGTAGTTTGGGCTGCCTGCATTTCTCACTTGAACTACTACAGTATGGCCCTGGCTGATGGCCCTATCTCCATACTGTTCTCAATCTGTCTTCTATGAGGCAGCCAGAGGGTATTTCTGAAGAGCAAATTAAATGGACCTTCCCCCTGATGGAAGCTCCTTGGTACTCACCGGTGCCCTCAGGAGAAAAGCTGAACTCCTTAAGTTAGTTCTCCATTTCTCTGTCTAAATACATTGTCTCTCTCCTTTATCAGTCTTTCCAAGCTTTAAGTAAACCACCTTCCTCTAATTGTTCCCCTTCCTTTTCCTGATGACTCTTAATGAGTTTTCCAATGTCACTTCAGATATCCTTCCTTCTCGGCCTTTGGAGACTATATTAAGCCCTTTCTCCTATGCTCCCATAGTACCCTGGAGTCATTCACACCTATGTCTGTCTGCCCTTAGCAATGAGGTGCCATGATTTATTGGAATTATGACTCCTTCATAATGTGTAGTGCAACTCTTGGTTCATCATAAATGGTCAATAGAACTTTTCTGGATGAATAAAGATATTATCTAAAGGTCTATATCCCAATTTCATTCATAAATATTGTCTATGCCATAAATTCTTGATCAAATGTAAGTCACAGAGTTGTCCAACTAGAGCTTTCTGAAATACATAAGAATACAGCATACAAATGACTATCTTTCCCTGAAGTTACTATTTATCACCATCTAACACCACCCCCATAATATTTTTTGTCTGTGAATACCAGAAACTTTTTAAATAATTTATTTGTATTTTATGTGCATTGGTGTTTTTCCTGCATGTATATCTGTGTAAGGATATCTCATTCCCTGGAACTGGAATGGAGTTACAGACAATTGTGAACTTCTGGGAATTGAACCCAGATCCTCAGGAAGAGCAGCCAGTGCTCTTAACCACTGAGCCATCTTTTCAGCCCTAATACCAGAAATTTAATGACAGAGATTTAGTACCTAGCCTAGGACTTAGAGAGCATTGGTTTTGGACCTAGTGCCAAGGAGAATTTGTTGCTTTTTCAGAGTACATTTAAAGCAATTTGCTGTGATATTATTTATGCAGTACTGGTGTTTTAAAATACTTTAAGAAATGTCATGGTTGGACTCATAGAGGAGAAATCAGAGTGATTTTTATAATGGTCAGTGCTGAGAATGTTGCTTTGCATAAATATGTGTTAGAAAAATTGCAGAAGTATGTTTAGGGCCATTTCAGAAATTGTTGGAAATTTTGTCCTAATCCTAACCAAAACTTTAAGGACTTTTTTCCATGAAAATCAAGTGAGCATCTCAAATAGTAATGTTTAAATTTAAACATTCTAATACAGTACAATCCAAAGATAGACTAATTTGATACATGCTGAGGAATGATAGCAGGAAAACATTAAAGGGTTTTGTTTTCCATAAATAAACCATTATCTTTCTATCAGAGCAGAAAACTTTATATGTATGTTAAGAACACTGCAATTCATAAGCTATGATCATCTTGAACTGACTTAGGCATTTCAGATTGAATCTGACTGGCATTGTAGGGTAGGAAAGCATTCTCAGTGCAAAGTAGACACATTGCATGTTCCAAATCAAGGTGACAGTGAAGTCCCACAATGCATATGGGCCAGCACTGCCAGTAATTACTCAGAGTCCTTATACATTTGATTTTGAATTAGAAACCTTTTACAGCTGCCAGCTGTTTCGGGACCCTCCCCTTCAGTTATGATCTCATGGTTTAAGAAGCTGTGCTGAATAGTATCAGCTGTTTCCCCTTGTATGTGAGGCTGACTATCAGGGGCCCAGCATCACAAGAGTGTGGATTCAAGGGACAGTTTCTACTGAATGCTCATCTCTGTTGTGCCATTGTAAAGTCTGAAAAGCAGTCGGTGTAGGATTAGATGGTCTGTATATTTGACTGACATTTGTTCTGATTCTTCACTGTCTTGTAAAAAAGTTTTGGTGCCACCTCTGATAGCTAAGATTTTATAGACAAAACTGTGAAACTGGATGTTCTGGTTATGTTTCAGGCCTGGAGTATTTCTGTTAAAGATTAGTTAATAATCTTTTTTTCTGTTGTGAGTTTATTTTCTATTTTACACTGCTTAAGAACTGTGGTGATATTGTGTTCCCCAAAATATTGTGCACAGTAATTAACTTATCTGGGATCAGAGAACAGAACAGCCAGTAGATACAGAGGCCAGAAAATGGTGGCACACACACCTTTAATCCTAGCATTCCAAAGGCAGAGATCCATTCGGATCTCTGTGAGTTCAAAGCCACACTGGAATCAGCCGGGCATGGTGACTCATGCCTTTAATCCCAGGAAGTGATGGCAGAAAGCAAAAAGGTATATAAGGAGTGAGGACCAGAAACTAGAGCCTGGTTAAGCTTTTAGGGTTTTGAACAGCAGTTCAGCTAAGATCCATCTGGACAAGGACTCAGAGGCTTCCAGTCTGAGGAAACAGGACCAGCTGAGGAATTGGCAAGAGGAGGTGGCTGTGGCTTGTTCTGCTTCTCTGATTTTCCAGCATTCACCCCAATAACTGGCCTTGGGTTTATTTTTATTAATAAGACTCTTTAAGATTGGTGCTACAAAGAACAAATATAGGAGACACTGAATTTAGCTAAGAAGTGGAAGAATCCTGACCATCTCAAAAGAGCCACATAGTCAGAAATATGCAGGTACTTGGGGCTGAACTGAACAAGGGCATTCTATGAATCCCCAGAGTAGATCCAACTCTTACTTTTGGGTAAGTTGTAACTATAGACAGCTGGGAGGGGTTATTGTGTGCACGTGTGCTTATATGTATGTAGCGAAAACATTTATTGCTTATAGAGCTACCTAATCAGTCGTTACCTGAATAACCAGGCCTTCATTTCTTTCAATGCTATGTGCTTTCTGCAGACTGTGCTAAGCACTAAATTTTGTTCATGAAGGATTTCATATTGTTGGTCAAAAATTTATAATGATATAAGTTTATGTCTGTCTGTCTGTGTCTAGGTATGTGTGGTGCAAAGTGACAAGTTTGTGGTGAAAGGGAAAACTCCTGGAACAATTTGTATCAGAGCCTCCCGTCCCTCCTCCTAATGACTGGTGGTGATACAGTCAGGCAGAGAGAATGCTTGTCTCCCTTGCTATCTCTTATCAAAGTTGGCCTTTACAGCATGAACTACTTGAATTCCTTTCTGGAAAGAGGGCCACCTGTTTCAAAACTAGGAACCAAGACAAGCAGCTGCTGAGCAGCTATGGCATCCCCTGCCCCCCATTCCAGTCCCATAGACATGCCAAAGCAGTGTGGGGAAGGCAAAGATGCTTTGAGAAAAAAACAATACTACAGTGATTCCTTAGGTTTTATGAATACTTGGCTATGTGAACACGAGGCTAGTGGCTAGTCTTAAAATTCAAGTATGTTAGCCTCTTAGCCTGTTCCTACAAGTCCAAACAATGTTTTTGCGTTGACAGAGGATGGTAATAGGGGAGTTTAGTGCAGAGGTTCTCAACCTGTGGGTCACTACCCCTTTGCCAAACCTATCTCCAAAAAAATTTACAATTCATAACAGTAGCAAAATTATAGTTATGAAGTAACAATGAAATAATTTTATGTTTTGGGGGTCACCACAACATCAGGAACTGTATTAAAGGGTCTTAGCATTAGGAAGATTGAGAATTATTGGTTTAGTGCATTAGAAATGAACCCCAACTTGTCTGTAGAAATGATGAAGTATGCTGGGCAGTGGTGGCTCATGCCTTTAATCCCAGTACTCGGCGAGTTCCAGGAAAGGCACAAAGCTACACAGAGAAACCCTGTCTCGAAAAACCAAAAAAAAAAAAAAAAAAAAGAAAGAAAGAAAGAAAAAGAAATGATGAAGTACTAAGTTTTCTTGGGCAGCTCTGATTAGTTCTGTTACATGATTTTGTTTTCCAGGCCTAGTATTTGAAAATACCTTTCTGGTTTTTTATGATGCTTTATGGAGAAAATGGTGCAATCCATGATAGACCCTGAAGAAATTGGACATTGCTGAGACAGGTTATAATCAACACGTTATCATCTTTTAGTGCTACTTTTCTTATGACCTCACAATTTGTGTGTATGGATGTTTGAATGTGTGCACACAAGCATGCGTGCATATGGAGGCCCAAGGTCAACATCAAGTGTTTTCTGCAATCATTCTTGATCTTATATTTTGAGACAAGGTCTCTCATTGAACCTTGGGTTTATTGACTTGGTTAGATCGGCTGGCCAATCAACTGCAGGGATTCTCCTGTACCTGCTTCTCCAGCCCTGGGGTTACAGGTGTGTGCCAGCATGCCTAGCTTTCCCATGAGGACTGGGAATTGAATGCAGGTCCTCATGCTTGCAGGCACTTTACCAACCATGGCTCTACTTTCAACTGCTATTGGATGGCTTAAAGAAGAGAAAATAGCTTGCTCCTTGAAACTTGTTACTAATGGCCATTTTTTAAAAGGTCAGAGGAGTTAGTGGTGTTATGGATTCATGAAGGCATTTAAATGGTGCCTTTTTAAAGTGTAGATGTAGCCCAAGAGGTAGCTATATATACTTTTTTAAAGGTCAATATTTCTCCAATCATAACCCAGTATCTAATTATTTGAGAAAATGAGGGGGAATTGAAAGTACATTTGCTGAATGTGTAATCTGGGCACTGCTGGCACTGCCTTTGTCCAGGACCAGGAGTTGGGTTAGATTATTTAATCACCTAGCCCTAGTAGTCAGGAGCAATCACCAGGGACAATTGCCTTCCTGAAAGGCTTCTAAAATATATGTGACTGTTTCTTAAAAGAAACCCACTGCACAAAAACCCAAACTTTATAAAATGGGGAGCTTAGGGTTTGATAAATGTCAAAATAAGTTATTTTCCCTTTAAAAGGACTTATCCTGGGGTACCTTTTTGCTTTTTGGTCCTGGGGATGAAACTCAGGGCCAAGCACATTTTGTTATACCACCGAACTACAAACCTCCCTTCCTTTTCTCCTCCCTCCCTCCCTCCCTCCCTCCCTCCCTCCCTCCCTCCCTCCCTCCCTCCTTCCTTCCTTCCCTCCCCCCAACCCTCTCTTCTCTTCTTTCTTTTTTTAAATATATTTTTATTTTATTTGTGTGAATGTATTTATGCGGGCCACATACATGGAGGACCCCATGGAGGCCAGAAGAGGACACTGAATTCTCTGGACCTAGAGTCACAGGTGGAACTGCCGTGTGGGTGCTCAGAACTGAACTCCGGTCCTCTGGAATAGCAGCAAATTCTCTTAACCATGGAAGCATCTCTCCGGTGCTTTCTTTTGGATTTTTACTTTTAAAGATATGATCTTCACTCAGTTGTCAGGACAGGCTTGAGCTTCTCCTCATTCTGCTTCAGCTGCCTGAAGAGCTGGTATTACAGGTTTGTACCACTGAGGCACCTTCAAATAGTGACCCTTTTCATCTTAGTTCCAAACTGGTAGGAAGAAACTTCTAGCTGGAGCTACTAACTGTGCTCTGGTCAAGCTTCTCCATACATATCTTAGACATAATTGGAAAAGGTCAGGATTGTAAACTATTGTATTGATTTTTTTGTTGTTGTTTAGGGTTTTTTCTTTCCGTTTTTTTATTAAGAAATATTTTTATTCATTTTACACACCAGTCAAAGATCCCCCTCTTCCCTCCTCCCGCCCCTCCAGCCTCGCCCTCCCAACCCACTCCCCACTCCCACCCACAGGAAGGCAAGGCCCTCCCACGGGGAGGCACATCCAGTAGAGGCAAGTCCAGCCCCTTCCCCCTGCTCAAGGCTGCACGATGTGTCCCATCCTAGGTAGTGGGCTCCACAAACCAGAGATGGATTCTGATCCTACCGCCAGGCAGCCCCCAAACAGATCAAGCTACACAACTGTCTCACCATGCAGAGGACTCCATGGCCATTGATCCACCTTTCATGATTTCCCATTAGTTTGGTTTGGTCATCTCTGCATGCTTCCCCATCATGATCCTGATGCACTTGCTCATAGAATCCCTCCAGTATCTGTCTCTGTCTCTGTCTCTGTCTCTGTCTCTGTCTCTGTCTCTCTCTCTCTCTCTCTCTCTCTCTCTCTCTCTCTCTCTCTCTCTCTCTTTGACTGGACTCTTGGAGCTTGGCCTGGTGTCTGGCCATGGATCTCTGTATCTGCTTTCATCAGTTACTGGAGAAAGGCTCTATGATGACAGTTAGGGTATTCACTGGTCTGATCACTGAAGTAAACCAGTTCAGTTCAGGCACTCTCTCCACTATTTCTAGTAGCCCAAGCTGGGGTCATCCTTGGGGATTCTTGGCAATTTCCCTAGCACTGGGTTTCTCTCTGTCCCCATGATGTCTCTCTCTATAATGGTATCTCTTTCATTGCTTTCCCCCTCCATTCCTGTTCCAGCTCAACCATCCCATTCCCTTATGTTCTCATCCTCTATCCCCTACCCTCCATTTTCCACCCCTCATCCCCAGTTTACTCATGGAGATATCATCTATTTCCCCTTCCCAGGGCGATCCATGCATCCCTGTTTGGGTCTTCTTTGGAGTTGTGGGTTGTTGTCTGATTATCATTTGTTTTACATCTAGTATCCACTTATGAGTGAGTAAATACCATGTTTGTCCATCTGAGTCTAGATTAACTCACTCAGGATGATATTTTCTAGTTCCTTCCATTTGCCTGCAAATTTCATGATGTCATTATTTTTCTCTGCTGAGTAGTACTCCATTGTGTATATGTACCACATTTTCTTAATCCATTCTTCAGTTGAGGGGCATCCAGGTTGTTTCCAGGTTCTGGCTATTACAAATAATGCTGCTATAAACATAGTTAAACATGTGTCCTTGTGGTATGATTGAGTATTCCTTGGATATATGCCCAAGAGTGGTATAGCTAGGTCTCGAGGTAGATTGATTCCCAATTTTCTGAGAAACCACCATACTTATTTCCAAAGTGGCTGTACCAGTTTGCACTCAGCCGTTAAAGGCTAGGCTCACAATCAAAAATATATTGCATTGTTTTGAGAATTTAATGTAATTATGTGTGGTCATGTAGCCAGCAGAGTGATGGCATGTGACATTTACTCTGTCAGTACTACTTTGTACTGATTTGGAATGTTTCTTATATGACAATCAAACTTACCTATTTTGTGTTTTTTTTTTTTTATCAATTTTATGAATTGATTCATTTTGGTTGCTTTTCTAAGTTTTCTAATGACAGTTACAGTAGTAAGAATGAAAACTCCACTTGTGCCTATTTTAGCAAAAGTATTTTAATAGCATGCAATGAGCCCATTTATTAAAAAACACCCCAAACACAGTGATTTGAAATAACTAGGTAGAATATACTTTTGATTGGAGCTGTCTAGTTTGTTTGTTATTTTACTTAAATTTTGATTAGCATGAATTAATTGTACATGTTAATGGGGTAAACTGTGATATTTGAACACATGCACACAGCATGCAATGATCAAATCAAGGTAATCAGCATTTTTCTCGCCTCATCAGTTCTTTGGGAGCTTGCAAATTCCTCTCGTCCGTATTTTCATAAAACATGTACCAGGTTGTTGTGAACTCTAGTTATCTTTTGTGATGCAGAACACCGGAACATATTCCTTCATCTAACTCTGTTCTGGTACCCATTACTGAATCACTCTGCAATTTAATTATTTCCTGTCGGTCCTTAGCACACTCATTGTGTTCTTATATTGTTGGTCATATAACTCTATGCTATATATTAAGTTCCTTAGGTACATAGGTATTTTGCTCATTTTCATACACCAGTGCCTACTATGTAATACATTATAAATAACTATGTGTCAAATTGACCATGAGTTTCTCTACTTAGGTCATAGTAGAACTCTCTATTTTTATATTATCATTTTTTGTTTTTGTATTCATTCTGTATCCCTTTCCTAAAAAGGTTTATCCCATTCAGCTGTGGTTATTATCTTTTCTGTGGTGATTGTTTTTAAGTTTCTATCTGGTTCCAGCATCTCCCCTGACTTGAATGAATCCATCTACTTGCAGCCTGTCTTATTTATGGTTTCTGTTGCTGTGAAGAGACACCATAACCACAGCAACTCTTATAAAGGAAAACACTTAATGGGCTCACTTACAGTTTAGAGGTTCAGCCCATTATCATCATGGTGGGATATGGAAGAATGCAGGCAGACATGGTGCTGGAGCTGAGAGTCTTACATCTTAATTGGCAGGCAACAGGAAGTGAATTGAGATACTAGGTGTGGCCTGAGTGTATATGAGACCTCAAAATCAGCCTCCACAGTGACACACTTCTTCCAACAAGGCCATATCTACTCACTCCTACAAAGCCATATCTCCCAACAGTGCCATTCCCTAATGAGCTATGGGGGCCAATGACATTCAAACTACCACACAGCTCAAAGACACATTTGCAGCTGGATGTTTCTCCAGTCTCCCACCCAGCCCCGCTGTCTCATAGCCACATATAAAACAATCACTCAGAGGCTTAATATTAATTGCAAATTATATGCCCAATGGGTCATATAATAGGTGTCTTGCTAGCTAGCTTTTATAATTTAACTCACCCCATTTCTTTTAGTCTATATGTTGCCATGTGGCCGTGACATTACTGGTCCACTGACATCTTGTTGCTCCTTTGGTGGCAGGCTGGCATCTCCCCTTCCTCTCCTTTCTCCTTTCACTCTCTCTCTCTTGGATCTTCCCACCTGGCTCCATCCTGCCCTGCAGTAGGTCAATACAGCTATATTTATTAGCCAATGGGAGCAACACATTCACAGCATACAGAAAGACACCCCACAGCACACATTGAACTGAACATGAGCTCAATGAAACTTATATTCAACCAAAGGTCTCTCATTCCTCTGTTTTATCCATTTCAGGAAAATATATCACTATCTTTTCTAGCACTCTAGTCAAAAACCCAAGGAGCATGCACTTGCCTAGCATTCAGAAGGTTCTATATACAATCCTTAAATACAACAATAAAAAAAGACCCTTTGTCTATTCTTGTGATACTAACCTAAGACATCATTATTTGTCACCTGTACTTTTTCCCATTTAAAGCTAATCTCATGTTTAATGTTTTCTTTGGAGTACTTCAAAACACATAGAAAAATGAAATTATGTAATAGACATTTGTTTCTCTCACTGAATTTATTTTGAAAAAAAATTTTTTTTGGTTTTTTGAGATAGGGTTTCTCTGTGTAGTTTTGGTGCCTGTCCTGGATCTCACTCTGTAGACCATGCTGGCCTCGAACTCACAGGGATCTACTTGCCCTCCCCCCCCTGAGTGCTGGGATTAAAGGCATGTGCCACCACCGCCCAGCCCGAAAAAATTGTTTTATAGGTATATTTGAAAATATATATTAACTTTAATCAAAACAAGTCTCTGAAAATTATTTAAGCACATAATTTTCACATCTAGTAAATGAACAATGATTTAATAATATCTAATACTTTGTTCATATTCAAGTTTCCCCAGTTGTCTCTAAAGCACCAGAGAAATGTGATCCAAAGAGGACAATCCCATCAAGGACCATCTACTATACTTCTACTTTCTTTAATCTAGAACATTACCCTGTAAGTACCTTCACAATATTTGGTTTTCTGAGACAAGAGCTCATGTAAGTATATCAGGACCCCTACTGACTCACTATGTAGCCTTAAACAGCCTTGATGTCCTGATGTTCCTACCTCCACCTCCCAAAGACAGGAATTATAGGCCTGGACCACCAGGGCAGACTTACTCTCATTTTTTTTAAACAGTGGATTTTTAAGGGAGATATATGTTTTCCTATAGAATGTTTCTCTCTTTTTGTGGTTGTTACACTGTGATATTGCTTAACTTGTTCTTTTAAGCTCAGCATCTTCTAAAAACTGGAAGTTAAATATAGTGAGCCTTGACTGTATTCAGGTCAAATCATTTAGGCAGCAATCCTTGTTTTTGGATTGAATTGTACTCTCTCAAATATCATATTTTGAAATCTCAAACACTTGGTATCTTGAATTTTGACTGTATTTGGAGCTAGGGTCTTTAAGAAGGTGGTTTAATGGTGTTAGGCTACAGAGATGGTTCTATGGTTAAGAGCAATTATTAATCTTCCAGAGGACCTGGGTCCAGTTCTTAGCACCCACAAGGTGGCTCACAACTTTCTCTAGCTCCAGTTTCAGGGGATCTGATGTCTTCTGGCTTTTGCAGGCACCCAGAACGTGTATGGTGCACAGACATGCATGCAGGCCAAATACTCATACACACAAAATAAAAATAAATAGATCCAAAAAGATAAATAAAACTAATTTTCAAAAGGTGAAATGTGGTCATTATGATGGGCTCTAATCCAGGTCAACTCACGTCAGCTCAAATACAAGAAAGCAACAGATTTGCAAGTATAGAGAAAAGACCACGTGAAAGCACAGTGAGAGCTGTGCAAGCTCAGAAGTGAGGCCTGAGAAGCCACCAGTCCAGCCAACAACTTGGTTTTCAATGTCCTGCCTCAGAATAGTGAGAAAAGACATTTGGGTTGTTTAAGATATTCAGCCTGTAGTGTTCTGTTACAACAGTGCTAGCAAACATATATATACTCCACAGGTAAAGTTGTGTATACTCATGCTCTACCCCATCATGAAGTCTGACAGAAACACCAGGGCCTGGGGAAACACCATAATCCCCTCAGGGATATGTCTGCCTTGCAGGAAGAAACTATAAGACAATACTTCGATATTGTGCCAATATCTAGGTCTCTGCTCTATCAATATTTCAACCTTTTATATTAGTGTAACTTTCATGGATTGTTTGGAAAGAATGCAATATTTGGCAATCAGCTTCCCCACTTCATCAGTATTCTAAGTCATCTTTCCTTTTGTTCTTTCTCTTGGAGCCACTACAGTCCTTGGATTCATGAGAAGGAAAGAATCCTTCCCTTCTTACAGATTTATTTATTTTATTTTATGTGTATAAGTACTTTCCCTATAAATACATCTATGCACCATATGTATGTCTGGTGCCCACAGAGACCAGAGGACAGCATCAGATTCCCTGGAAATGGAGTTACAGACAGTTATGAGCTGCCATGTGAGTACTGGGAATCCGACCAGGATCCTCTGGAAGAGCAGCCAGTTATCTTAACAAATGAGTTATCACTCTAGCCACAAGACACTCCCCCTTTACATAGACATTCCCAAGTTCTTGGGCTTATGGATCACAGCCTCCATTTGACCATCAGAAACCCTCCTTGTGCACAAGCAGTCAGTACAACTGTCTTTGCAGCCCTGCTTACTTGGCTCCATTCCATTCTCCACATAGCAGTCAGAGTAAATGACAGCAAACACACTGTGTCCCCCATCTGCTTGAAACAAATCTTTGCCTTGAATTCAAGAAGAAAAGTTGACTGGACCCTGCATGATCTAGCATGGTGCATTTTGTCTTCTAATATTCATGGCCTCCCTCACTAACCTCCAGCTTCACTGATCTCCTTGTGGCTCCTCAAATGCATCAAACTCCCATCTGTTTACATTTCCCTCCTCTCCTCTGGGTACTTAAGCCACTCCTCTCCTCTTGCCTTGCATTCTTCACCCTAGACCAGTTCTGCTCAGCTCTCACCATGCCCTGATTTTCTTTGTTAACAATGTTTCAGCTGTAACTAAACAAATATTTGTGCCACCATTGATTAATTCTTATTTTACCTAAAGGACAGTAAGCTCCAGAATGACAGAGATGGTGTTTACATTGTTATTTTATCCTTTGTGACTTCTACTACCTTGAATAGGATAGATACTAACTCACAGTTAAAGTAAAGCAGAATTCAGTGCTATAAACCAGAGTAATGGATGTGCATAGAATTGTGAAGGTTTGTACAAGAATGTAAATACATGTCCGGCATACAGTTCATGCTAGATAGATATTGAATAATGCACTTCAACTATTCATAGATGTGGAGAGATAGTTTTGTGGGTGTATCAGACAAAAAACATGCAAGAAAATATCATATTAGGCATCTAAAAGTAATTTCATGTTATCACAATATTTATTCTACAGTCTTGTCATGTACATAAAAGCCATTTTCTTCTGGCAATAGAAGCTTCTGATTAAATATCAACTCTTCTATGCAATTTTCAGGTTGTATGAAAGTAGTTCATTGAAGGTGGGATTAAATGAAAGAGCAAGTATTATGTTTGTTGGCTCTTTCATGGTTGAAAAGTATTTTAAGAGATCAAGATTCTACTCCTGAAATAGACATACTCAAGTTCCTGGACTGACTATATATATATGAAATCTCAAGATACCTAATAGTGGTAGATACCTAGTAAAATCAAATTCCTATTTTAAGGTGTGGTAAAGATCTTTGAGATGTAGGCTGAAAACTTGTGAAAACTGGTGCTCTCCTTAGCCCTCTCATCATTAGTGGCTAACGGGATCTGTAAAAAAAAACGCTAGCTGAGCAGGCTTGGGGGAGTCACTGCAGAATATGACTGATCTGAAAGCCTTTGTGAGGAGCCCTGAATCAAAGTTTGCAGTTGCTTGTGCTTTGAATCCCTCTCTGCAGCCGTCCAGTGATGCCACGCTGGTGGCGTTGACCTCAGGGTCATTCTTTTTTAAACAATTATGTTTAATTTGTGAATGTGATTTCCAAATGCAAAAGCTCCCCTGCCTTCCCTGTGTTTCCCTCTGGGGAAGAATGTGTGAATTCACATGCATCCTGTTCGAACTGTGCAGAGGAAAATTCCAGTTAGGAGACATTGTCCCACAACCTGGATATCTGAGCAAGTAATGAACTGCTAATATGAAACTGGGGCTCCTAGCCACCGGCTTCCTTTCCTGAGTGTGAAAATTGCCCAAGTGTCTTAGGTTATCATCTACTTTACTTCTAGGTTTTGTTTCTCTGACCAGATTGGGCTAAAAGTAAAAGAGGAGGTGGAAGCCCTTACTTGTGTTTGCTAATCTCTCTCCTTCTATCTTTTTTAAAGCAGTCCTCTTTTCTCCCCCTCTCTTTCTCCTCAATAGAAAGAGAAAAAAGTTTTGTCAGCACTCCTGTTCCCTTTGGTGCTTGCTTTTTCTCAGAAGTCTTTCTCTGCTTTTATCCTCATCCCAGTCATGCATGAGAGAACAGTTGTGCTCTGTTGTCTGGCTGTTCTGCTAGTTTTGAATCAGTGGGACTCCCTCTTTGTTCTCTTTCTTCTCCGAACACCGAAAGGTAAAAGAGGAGAAACAGGGATTGGGACTCTTAAGGAGAGAAACCTATATTTATTTAGATTTAATTCATTTTGGGGCCATGGCAGTAAGAGTTGGGGAGCTGCAGGGAACAGAGCTGTGAGAGCTCAGTTTCCTTACCTACAACATTTTGCTGACCTGGTGTCTCCGGCAAGAATGCATTTTAGCCATATGCTTCCAATATCCGGGATTCCAGGAATCTGCTCGGTGATTTAATGGGGAGTTGTTTGGTTCCCACTTGGCTCTTAGCCTTTGGAGCAGTTGCTTTAGCACACATACACAGCCTACCTGAGGTGATGCCTGCCTGGGGTTTCGAACGAACTTCGTGGTAAGATGATTTTAAATTTCTACAAGAAGATTTGCCCACATCTGCACCAAAAGAAAGCTTTTGTCTACATTCTTACTTTTTCAAAAGAAAAAAATTTAGGCATTCAGAAGTGAAACTTGAACTTCGGATGAATATGTGAGGGCTTCATTCTTACAAAACAGCCCCTTTCTGATCTGGTTATCCAACATGGGCTTGCTACGGGTTGTCATGGTGATAGTGTAGGCCTGAACATTTTCACAGGCTCAAACTATGAAGTTTTTGAAAACTGTTTTGATTAATTTTTCCTTCATTCCAACTTCTCTCTCACTTCAACTGTTTCCCCTTTTGTTTCACACTTGATTTATGGCAGGTTGCTGTCATTTAAATAGATGTGCATTTTGAAATTCCTCCTTTCTTTGCTAATGCAAAGAAAAAAATAACCCGTGCAAGTCATGCTCAAAGAGTTGGTTATTGTTGCTTGCTGGATTTCGACTCTCTGTGGTTGTCGGGCCTAATTCAAAGTAATTCAGGCTCCACAGTGGGGGCAGTGCATAGCTCCACAGGAAATTATGATAGCAAAAGTCTTCCTGTCGAGCTCTGCACTTGGCACTACAAAGTGCCTTGGGCTGCAGCTACCTGAATAGGGTTGAATTAGACCAGACAACCGCATCATCCCACTTCTTAATCTATTAGAGCGATATACAAGTGGCAATTGTTGATTGCAAAAATGGGATTAAGAGGCTCTTCAAGTGAATTGATTTTCTTGTGAGAACAAAAGAGGAAAGAGAAGCCTTCGTTTGAATCACACAGCCAGAAAGTTTCATGAATGGGTTCCACTCCAAATGTTAGAATTCAAGCAATCAGTGGGTCCCCATGGGGTGTGCAGGTGAGAGAAATAAACTGCTCAAAAATAGAAAATTATGTGCAAAAAAAAAAGTTTAAGGCATCTGCTTTACAAGACTCCTCAAAAAAAAAAAAAAAGTAGCCCCTGGAAAGATATCTGATAACATGGCACAGACAAATGGTTCACAGTGTTTCCTCTTTGGTCTTGAACACTAGTGTGGGCTTCTGCCAAGTTTGCTGGAGGTGGTGAGTTGTACATACTTCTTTTATTATCCAGTCTTTCATCTGTCCAAGATGATGCTTCTCTCTCTCCTCAATTATCAGGTACATGTTCTATTGGAAAGTGTGCCCATGGACCAGAGCTCTTTTGAAAGAAGAGACCATCATTTGGTACATAGGCTTTTCTCTTTTGAAATGTCCTTATACTCTTTGACCTTGATAACTTTGCAAATGTCAATCGATTCGCTGCCAGTTGGAGTTAAATTCTGTTTTGCCTTTTCCAAAGTGTCCTTTTTATTTGGAGGGATATCTTTCATAGCACTCGGGCTTCAGATGGCCAAATGATAGTCAAGTTTCCTCCACAAGGTAATTCCTCAGACTTTGGAAATATCAGCTTTGTTTATCTGTAGTCTCTTGTAGTAAATGTAGTAAAGCTGTAGTAAATGTCAAATTGACTGCACACCCACCAGGACCTGAAAAGAAACATATGGAGGCTGCACACACATGAACTCCTGTATCCAAATTTCTAAGATGCTTCTTAAGCTCAGTCTGATGTTGGTTGCTTTCTATGGTCCATTGTACCTCTCAGATGTACATAGGATGATCATTTGTCTGGCAGTTTTTACTGTCAGAGACTCCCACAATGTAGAGAATGGAAATGACACTCTTGCCAGCTAGGGGAATGAATGAAACTGAGCAGAGAAGATAAGGCAAGCCTCCCATTTCCCCTGTGTCCTGCAGCATGTTTCAGACTAAGCAGCAAGTAATCTGGAATGTTCTGGCCCTTTAAGGGTGATAACAGTTAAGATATTCTAAAAGGGGCCCCTGTTTGAAAAGTTAAGCATAACCACATAGCCATGACAAGGAACAAGGGATCAGGAACCCTCCATACTTGAAAGAGAATCTTTGCCATGAACAGAAGAAATGAAAGCATTCATGTCCCTGTCCTTCACTGATCAGTTTCAGGGTTTAGTGGATGATGATGTTGTGATCAGAGATGCCACCTTTGTTTACGAACCCATAGGGAATCATTTCTCCCAACTGTCAAGGTCGCTTTGTAGACTGACACTTTGGAGAAAAATAGTAGTTTGGACATTTCCCTTTCCCCGTGCATACTGATGCTGCAACTTCAAAAGTCTCACTTCTCTACCTGACTGGGGAAGCCATATTTGTTTTAACCAGTAATGTCTTCCTTTTGTTTGTTTTCCCTTACTTGTAGAGTCAGTAGGCTAGGACAACATCAGTTGGTACAGTGTTGAGTCTAGAAAGACTGCTGAGTCTTAGATCCAGGGCTGACTTTTGGGGGCCAGTCATCTATGAAGTAACATGGAGGAAAACAAAAAGAAACTCGAGACAATGGTTCCTACCCATCCATCAGCAAGCACATTATCAGGTGGCATAGGTTTGTCCTGTCATATCCCAGGATGCTGAGGTACCTAGCACCATCCTTACCTTGGCACATGGATTTTCCTTAAAGGGATGTCCCTGTGCAGACAATATTTATAAGAGTACTTTTAATAGACTCACAAGTTATGAGACTCTCCAAAGAAGAATCAACATGTGTAGTTACATAGAAATATAATCAATACTTTTCCTGTCTTCTCTTCCCTGCATATGCCAGTAAGTCTCTATCTGGGTGTGTTTCTCTTGAAACTGTCTTTATTTAATGCAGAATTCAGAGGAATCATGGTAGTCAGGTCTGTTCTTTCCCTCTGGACTTTCTCTAAAGTCCAAAAGTAGAGGCATTGACTTGCATCTAACATATCAAGTATGGAATACAGTAAGTAATAATTGGATATTTATCATAATGTTGCTTTCCCAACACACCATTCATTAACTGCCCCATATTTAATTATGCCAAAATTAGCACAGGGGAGTCTTTGGCTAGTGTATTTGCACATGCCATCAATTATGTCCTAATAAATTAATTTGCTTTTCAGGATTCACCAGAGGCACCAGTTGGGCCTCTGCGCTCCTGCTTGACTGTTCTGACTTTGAACAGGTTTATTCAGCTGCTGTCTGCTAAGCCCTACAGAAAAGCACAATGGCTGCTGATCGGCCTTTTATGGTTTATTGGAAACTGGTGGTCCGCACTGTGGCTCCGGTCAGTGATTAACCCGCGAGAAAACAAACTACACAAGGCTAAGTTGATGTTGGAGGAGGAATGAGCTCACTTCATTAAGGCTTGAAGAGGAAACCTTTTCTCCTTCAGTGCTTGTTTGAAACTTTTCAGGTCTCTATTTAATCACGTAATTCTCTCTAAGTAGCAGGAGAAGCCTGCTGCACAGCAAGCGGTCTTTTGCCACATGACAACTTAGAAAGATAAATTATATATAAATATCTTCATGGTTTTGTGCAGGGAGGAAATCAATTTTAGTATTCCTCTGTGAAACTAATTTACTTGTTTCTTTATTAAAAGAAATAGGTGGATACACTCCATGGTATTTCATGAACACTAATGATGGTCTTCATATTTCTTCTAGGCTTCTCATTCCTCAGTAGGGTTATTGAAAATTCAGGTGAAAGGTGCTTTCCTCTCTCCTTGTGATTCTAAACAAATACTGAAAGGGGGTTCAGAGGAGGAGAGTAATGACAAAGGCTAAGATAATACAGGTTATTGTAAAATTGGAACAAAATAAATCTATTCTTAGCTGGACTGGAAGGGAGAATTGAATCTGTGTAGGTCTATTTCAGGAAGTGATATGTTTCCTAGTGTCATCTAATCTGTTCCTCAACTTTCTCCCCCCCCACCCCCCGCCCAGGTAACTTCAACCTTGTAGATCATGAGTAAAACTCAGAGAGAATTTAGATTCATCAACTCTGGTTTGGATGTCTTCATTTTTTTTTAAATGAAAAGTCAATAAAGACATGTAACATGAGTGTTAGGGGATTCCAATGGTGCCTTTTCCTTTGATACTTGAGGTTAGAATTATCCCTATTGTAATTTGGGGAACATCTTACCCTCTTCACTAGTACATTTTCCCTATCAGTTCTGCAAGGATAGATATTCAATTGCCTGCCCCTTCTTGCCCCATCTCACACACTCATGCACCCACAAAGCCCTCATTTGGCATTGTTGTTTAGAGAAAATCCACCGTGAATTAGTAGACTGTCAGTGAGCAAAGTTTCACATGTCATTATCAGCAAGTATGTACAGGGCTTCAAAGCATGGTGAGGAAAGGAAGGATTCAGCTCTGGGAGAATGCAGAGCAGAAGAGCTGTGCACTGACCTCTGCTCTGCTTCCTGCTCTTAATGGGGACCTCATCATAACCCCTTTTGAACACTGATTTGCCCCCTATTTGCACTGCTAGCAGCAATGAGTCTAAGATTTTCTGACTGTCTCCCTATGCCCTCTACCATACCATCTGTATCTCTGCTTCTCTCCACATGTTTACCTCTCCCTTCTGTGGCACTGAGGATTTTACACACTTTGACTTTGGGTACCATTGAAACTATCTCTCTTTGTCTCTTCTTCTCACCTTCACTTTTTCAGAGTCTAGTCTACCATCTTCCCTATACCCCTTCAGTAACAAACAACGGGATTAGCAGTGTCCATCTGTTGTGTTGTTCAGATACTCCTGTTTGCCTGCTTGATTCTCCCTTACACAAATGTTTTATGATGTGTATCAAACTATGATGTGTTCCATGTTAAACCACAGATTTTGATTCTACAGGGCGCGAGGTGGTGCCTGAGATTCTGCATTGTTAATGAATTCCCAAAGGATGTCTATGCCACTGGAGTCCCACTTATAGACCATACTTTTTCACTACTGTAAAAAGTAAGTTGCCATATGCTAATACCATTTTGTTCAAGTCAAATACTCAGTTCAAGGTATAGAAACCTCAACAAAGTTATTGAGGGCAGTTAAAGGGCATCATAACAAGAAGGTATCTATTAAGGTCTCTATGTCAACTAGCCTCTTTCAATATTCAGCAGAAGTACCTGCCAGTCCATACATATGCTTTTCTACGTTTAAAAAAATTTAATTTCATTGATAACTGCAGGCAATGTGAGCTGATGTTCACAATTGGGTCAGGGGAAGATTGGAGCTCTACAAATCACCTATTACCACAGGATTTGGAAATGTTAAGGAACTTCACTATGAAATCACATCTCGGTAGTGTTATTGTGAAGAAAGGGCTCAGCTGGGTGAATAGTTTAGCTCCATAATGACATCTCAGAAAATGACTTTTAATATCTGCATAGCAGTTATTTTATTTCAGTTTCTAAAACTTCCTTAGTGCTGAAGTCTGTCTGAGTAGATGCTGGACTAGCAATAAACCTTAGTCTAGACTGCTGTTTTCTCCTTTCAACTCCTAAAACTTTTAGGGAAAGATTGTCTGCTATCATTCTAAGGGATTGTGTGCACATAGGATTGGGGGTTACTCAATTTTATTTGACAATTTCATATGTAAATACAATGTATTGTGATTCCATCCCCACTTACCCTCTCTGACCATTCTTTCTTCCCAGCTAGTCTTCCTCTTCCTCTTATGACTTAGTTTAGTTAGGCTGCTTCCATAAGCATGAGGAAAAAGCTATTTGCTGGAGCAATGATAAAGCCACCTGCAGCTGTGCTACTGGAGAAAATGTTCCTCCTCCCACAGCAACCATTCTTCCTCATAGCTCCTCAGGAAAGGCTATGGCCTCATCATTCCCCCATGATGACATATGGAAGAATCCAGGTTTGTGCTAGCATAGGTGTATGCATAGATGCTGTGCTCATTATTGCAACAATCATGATGTACTCTGAGTGATTTTTTAATGAATTTAGTAATTTTTATTGTAGAATGTTCTTATTTATGTCTAACCATACTAGTAGGTAATACTGTAATTCCTATTATTATTACTACCGGGGAGTCAAATGTAATACAAGCTGACCTAGAACTCTATATTTCCAAAGATGACTTTGAACTCTTGATGTCCCTCCATTCACCCCTAAGTGTATTATTACTATTTTAAAATTGTATTTTTATGTTTAGTTGGTACACAATAATTATATGTATTAACGAACACAATGTAACATTTCAGTGTGTGTGCACATTGTATAATGATCAGGTTGTAGTAAATGCCATATGCGTCAGAGATACATCATTTCTTTGTGTTGGGAACAATATAAATCCTCTCTGCTAGAAAATTTGAAACATAAAACTGTGTCAAACATAGCTATTTGCTATAGAACCTTAAAAAACGTTACTCTTACTCATCTGCTCCCCTTTATGTATTAACCATTTCTCCCCATCAACCTTCTCTCACACCCTTTCTAGGCTGGGCTAATTACTAATCACTATTATCCTCACCACTTCTTCTAGGAAATCAACCTTTTAGGTTAAAATATTCAGCAATTTTGTGTTTCTGTGCCTGACTTGTTTCACTTAACTTAATGTCTTTCAGTTATATCCATGTTGATGCAAAGGAAAGAACTTCTTTTGTAATGCTATATATAGTCTCTGTGTGTGTTCCTCATGTGTTCTTCATCCATTAAAAATACATGCTTATTTTGGTTCTATATTTAGGTTTTTGTCTGTGGTGCTGGGATTAGAACCCCACGACTTGTGAATGATAGGTACTGGTCTACCATTAAGCTATATCTCAAGACCCTTGTCTGCTGTTAATCATAGTACAAATAGACATGTGAGTGCAAATGTTTCTTTGCCATACTGATTTTGTTTCCTTTTTCGTATCTCAGGTTAGCCTCCAACTCATGATCCTCCTGCCTCTGCCACTTCAGGATATCCTACTATTTTGTGCCACCAAAATTGGCACCTTTTTGGTAATATATTTATCCTCCTTGCTGGTTCCATAATGATTGTGCTGACTTATATTCTCACCAACAGCATCCTTTATAGAATTTGTTTTATTTGTCTTTTGATAAGAACCATTGTTGTAGAATATTATTTTACTAGGCAAAGAGGTGTTACATTTTTTTATGCTGTAGAACATTACTTTATCTGTGTAAAGGTGTGTTACTTTTGTTTATGCTGCATTTGTTTAATGATGTAAGGATGTGTGTTCAATTATGTAAAGATGTGTTGTATATGTTTCACCTTCCCTACCTAAAGCACCTGATTGGTCTAATACAGAGCTGAATGGCCAATAGTAGGAGACATATAGGTAGGGCTTCCAGGCAGAGAGAATAAATAGGAGGAGAGATCTAGGGAAGAGAGAAGGGATGAACAAGAGAAGGAGAGAAGGGACACGCCTGGGGCACGAAGCCAGCCAGACATAGAGAAGCAATGAAAGTAAGATATACAGAAATAAGACAGGTAAAAGGCCCTGAAACAAAACACAGATAAAGAGAAACAGGTTAAGTTAAAAGAGCTAGCTAGAAACGAGCTAAGCTAAGGCTGATCATTCAAGACTAATAAGTATCCATGTCATGATTTGGAGCCTGGTACAAGCCATCACAATTGGAATGAGATGGTATTTCAGTGTGGTTTGATTTGTAAGTACCCTGGTTAGTGGTATTAAACATTACTTCCACATATGTGCTGGCTACTAGTATAGCTTTTCTTGAAAAATATCTATGAAAATCCCTTCCCCAATTTTTGCAGCTGTTGAGTTCTATGTAGTCTGTATGTGTTCTGACTATTAACCTCTTGTCTCTTCACTTTTTTATTGTCACTTTTGTTTGTAGAAGCTGTTACATTTGATATAATCCCATTTTTTTGTGTTGTCTCTATTTTTCTGGTCATATCCTAACAAAAATCTTGTCACAGATCAATGTTCTGAACATTCTTTTTTTTTTGTTTTATTCTTAGTTTGTTCAGGATTTCTGGTCTTGTCTTTACATCTCTGATTCATTTTACATTTTTTTCTTATAGGGTAAAAGATCCAGGTCCCATTTCATTCTTCTTATGTTAATACAATATTCTCTTTTCCAACCATCACTTATTGAAAGCATTTTTTCTTTATTCTCCATGGTAGGTTTGTTGTTGATGTTGTTTTGGTAGATTTATTTGTTGGTTCTATTCTATTCCATTAATTTATGCATTTGTTCTCATGTCAATAACATGCTGTTTTGGTCATTATAGTTTTGTGGTTTGGTTTTGTGGTTTGGTTAATCTAGCTTTTCTTTTCTTTGTTCTCATGGGATCACTTTGAATATTCAAGGTCATTTAAGGTTTCTTATTTTTTCTTTTATTTTTGAGATTATAATGTAATTATATAGTTTCTCCCTTCCTTTTCCTCCCTCCAAACTCTCCCATATACCTCTCCTTTCTTGATTCCAAATTTGTGACTTCTTTTTTCATTAATTGTTGTTACATGCACATATGTCTGTATATATACATACACATACACAACAACCGGCTTAGTCTGTATAATGTTACATACACACACACACACACACACACACACACACACACACACACACACACATATATATATATATATATATATATATATATATATATATATATATTCAGGCCTGATCATTTGATATTGTCTAACCAATTGAGGAGCTCTTCCCTGGAGAATGGTCTCACATTCCTTAGTTGCCTGTAGTTCTTTGTATAGGGCTGAGGCCCATGCTCTTTTCCCTATCCACTTTGGCATGTCTATTGTTGTCCTTGTTCATTTTGTGTTTAGGCAGCCATGTTGGTGAGACATTACTAAGAGATGCAATCTCACAGCAAATTTCCTGATCCTTTGGCTTTTACAATCTTTCTATTCCCTTTTCTGCAAAACTCTTTGAAACTTAGCTGTGGGGTTGTACTATAGATGTATTACTTGGGACTGAACTCCACAACTATGCGTTTTAATTGGTTGTGGGTTTCTGTAATGGTTTCTGTCTACTACAAAGAAAAGTTTCCTTGAAGAGGAGTGAGGAATACGCTTACATATGGGTATCAGGACAGATATTTAGAATGTAATTAGAGATTATACTAATTTAATGAAGTAGTGGTTGTATGTTCTCCTCCAAGATTCATGATCAAGGTTTTTTGGTTCCATCATAGTCTACAAGTCTACAATTTTTTGGAGTTCTATAAAGAATGTCATTAGTATATTGATAAGAAGTGCATTGAATTTGTAGCATGACTATTTTAGCAATATTAATTCTTCCAACACAAGAACATGGGCTATCTTTTCATTAATTGTGTATCATATTGAATTTCTTTCATTAATGTTTTATAACCTTCATCACAAGAAATCATTGACTTCCTTAGTCAAATTTGTTCCTAGGCATTTAGTAGCTAGTATGGATGAAATTGCTTTTTTAATTTCTTCTCTTCAAACTCATTATTGATACATAAAATGGTATTGATTTTTGTATGTTGATTTTTATCATGCACCTTTACTGACATACCATTATTATTTCATTTGCTAGCTTTAAAATATTTGTGACTTATCATATTATCAACTTAGTTTGGTGCTAAGTACTATGAAATAGATAAAGACTTTTAAAGCATGTAGTACAAAAAGTTGTGTAAAGAATGAGGCATATTTTATAATCTGATATAGTGTATTCATATTCACGAAAACAGTTCAATCATAGCATGCTGCTTTGTGTATAAGAGATAAGAAAAAAGAAGTGTGTGCGCGTGTGTATATGCATATGTGTGTGTGTATGTGTGTGTGTTTGTGTGTGTGTGTGTGTGTGTGTGTGTGTGTGTGTGTGTGTGTGCCTCTACAGAAACTAATACAGAAAGGAGAAGAGAGAACAGGGATAGAAGAATGAATTATCTTGTAGTCTTTTGAAAATATCAACTTTCAAAACATTTAAATCTTTTAAATATTAAAACAATTTATTAAGAAGAGATGTAAAACCAATTTTTTATTTTAATTTATTACATATTCATTTGTTTATTTTGTGTATGCATGTGGAGACGGGGCATGCTTGGAGGCCAGGAGGCTATGAGGAATAGTCATTTCCCTCCACCATCCGGGTCCCAGGGATGGCACTCAGGTTGCCAGGCTTGGCAGCAGGTGCCTTTACCTGCTAAGTTATCCTATTGGCCTGAAAATTTAATTTTAAAGAAAGATTTATTTTATTTTGTCACATTTCCCGTCACCCAAAGGACTTAACAACAATGACCCCTTTAACTCCCAATGTCAGTGGCCTCACCTAGAACTTAATGTTGTTTTCCTTCCTTGCTTGATTCCTAGCTTCCTTCCTCCACACCTATGTTTTCTTCCTTCCTTTCTTTCAATTCTGTCTCTTTTTATTTTTCTTTCCTTTTTTGAGACAGCTTCTCACACTATATCCTTGACAGGCATCAAAGCCACTAAGGTAGAACTAAAAAGATGGCTTAGCAGGTAAAAACACTTGTTGCACAAAACCAACAACCTGAGTTTGATCCCTGGAATCTATGGTGAGAAGAGAGAACTGATTCCCAAAAGCTGTTCTCTGTTTTTGACACACCCACTATTATACATGTGTGCCCACATTCACACACTTTCATCGCAGACACACACACACACACACACACACACACACACACACACACACACACACGTACCTGCACTCATACAAATAAATATATAAAAATTTAAAGAAAAATATTACTGTAGGTAAAGATGTCTTCAAAGGGAAGTACTTAAATTTTAATGATGTCAATTCAGAGGACATGGGTTGGTTAAAGGGTTTCAATAGGTCAAATCTATTACAATTTCAATATTACAAATTTAACGATCTTGATAATGTATATTACATTGAATTAAAATCATTAATGTGTTTGAACAGAAGAGGTGAAAGTCTTACATGTGTATGGGGGGTGTAGTTAAGGGAGGAATGAAAATTTTCTTTCAGAGTAATACTAAATCAAATGTAGGAAGAGTCTCACGGTTTTTCAACTTGAAATGTAATAATTAATCTATCAATGATCATTAATGGGTGCTAATAAAATCATTGAGTGAAAGTGCAACAGAATATGCAGATGGTGTCAAAGTATCATCCCACAAATTACTTACCAACAAAAAGATAACAATGTGGTTTTATAATGAGGAATTCTGATGGATACCCTTTGTTTTCATAAAGTGATCAGTTTTAGTATTGCCAGTATTATACTATATTCCTCCCCAAAAAATGAAACAACAACCATGCAACATTACATATAAAATATTTCAGTTGGCTGTGATACTGTATACCAGCACTTAGTAGGGAGAGGCAGGGTGATCAGGAGTTCAAGGTCATCCTTGGATACATAGCTACTGAGAAGATCAGCCTGGGCTACATGAGACCCTGTTTCAAACACAACAAAACAAATCATAGCACCCAATTTGCCAAAAGTGTTTACCCTCAATCTAATCATGACTATTCAAAGGCAGAATGTAGACCATTCTATAAGGCTACTAGCCTGAACTCATGAAAACAAAAGCTAGGTATGCTGGCTCAATATTGTAACCCCAGTGCTGGAGAGGGTGAAGCAAGAAGATCGCTTTGAGTGTAAGTCTACTATGGGCTACATTGTAAGTTTCAAGATAGCCTGAACTACAGAGTAGGATCCTTTCTCAAAACAACAAGAAAAATCAAAATGGGGACAGCATTGGCATAGAGGTAAAGACACTAAAGAGATGTGTCATTAAGTGCGCCACCTGGGGCTGGAGTGGGTTAACTAAAGCATGAAAGGCATTTTAGTGGAAACCTGTGATTTGATGGATTTATAGACTGATGATTATATTTCTTAGGTCTGATAATGATGTTATGATTATGTAAGAGGTTGATCCTGTTCTTAGGAACTATGTGCTGAAATATTCAGGGATAAAAATCTCATGATCTCCACAAATTGCTTTCAAATAATGAACATATGATATATATATACTCATTCATAAGTCTGTGGTATTGTATTCCTCCAAATATTGTGCATGCTAATAAACTTATCTGGGGTCAGAGACAGAGCAGCCACAATATTAAACATAAAGGATAGGCAGTGGTAGCACATGTCTTTAATCCTAGCACTCCAGAGGCAGAAATCCATGTGTTCAAGGATACAGACAGGCATGGTGACTCATCACTCCTTTAATCCCAGAAAGCAAGCCTTTAATCCCAGGGAGTGGTGGTAGAAAGCAGAAAGGTATATAAGGCGTGAGGACCAGAAACAAGAAGCAATTGGCCTGGTTAAGCATTTGGCTGGTTAAGCTTTCAGGCTTCTAGCAGCACAGTTCAGCTGAGAGCCATTTGGATATGAGGACACAGAGGCTTCCAGTCTGAGGAAACAAGACAAGCTGAGGATCCGGTGAGGTGAGGTAGCTGTGGCTCGTTCTGTCTCTCTGATCTACCAACATTGACCCCAATACCTGGCTCAGGTTTGATTTTATTAATAAGACCTTCTAAGATTCATGCTACATAAGTCTATATGTATCTATGTACATATGAGAGAGGGAGAAAGCAAATGCAGTATGATGTCAACAAATGAAAAGATATGCAGGAATTGAATTTTATAATCCTTTACTTTCCTGGACATTAAAAAAAAATAAATAAAAATATATGGATGAGGGAAGTGTATTACACTATCTACAGAATTTCTGGAAAAGTAAGAGAAAGGAAACCAAAAAATGAACTGCCAGAGCCACAGGCATAATTTCACAACAAAATACACAAAGTGAGGACAGTGCCCTATATCACTCAAAACCTTAGAGGTCAGAGCATATTTCAAAGGGTGGATTCCATTCATTCAGATAGCTAAATGGGATCACCAACATGAAGGGGAAAATACTATGACTCTTATATCACCCTGAGAAGAATGTCCTATCAGACTAATGGGACTGCATCTATTTCCTTGATAAGTCTGTCTCTACAGTGATAAGGATGAGTCACCAGACTGCCATAGCCTGATGACATTATTTTTCAATTCAAATTTGATGTAATCATCTTCAACAATAGCCAGTTATTGAACGATTTTGTGTGCTCATTACAGCAAATACAAAGATGAATACGACCCTTGAGGGGCTTAGAATCCACTTGGAAAGTAAGAAGATACACTGAAAGATAAATAACAATAAAAGGTAGCACATAAAAACCAAAGAGGAGTTCAAACAAGTACTGAAGTAGGTCAGAGGAGGGGCAGAGATAGTCATGACAGGTTTCCTTCAGGAAATGAACAAGAGAGAAGAGTCAGATTGGCAAAAAAAGCAAGGACGTAGTTTGGGGCTACTATGCAGAGGAAGTGGAAGACTATGAGCCAAGCTAGTACAGGGATCTGCAGGTGGAGGGGTGATAAGGAAGACAGGCATTTCTAGGGGGGAATCATGTAGAGGTTGTAGACAATGAGATGAGGTAACTAGGTGGCCTTGAAAAGCCTTGATATCAGCGTCAAATCTGAAGAAGTTAACCATTAGGTTAACCGAGCTTGCCAAAACTCAGTTCTCTCTCTCTCTCTCTGGTCTCTAGTTCTTTCTCAAACATCTGATCTTTATTGGCTCCTTCCCATTTCTTTGAGGTACACAGACAATTTCCACCATTTTCATTGTTTTTCTCTCTGGTGTTTTTAATGTTGTTTTTATATTCATGTTTCCAAATAAATTTTCTTAACACGCAGATATATTTATTTGACTTGGGTGCTTCTTTTACCGGCTTATTTTTCAGTTTGTTATTGTGTGTCAAATCCTCTTGCAGCATAAGCAGCGTTCTTTCCTAGGTTTCTAGAGTCTTTTGGCGATCAAATCAACAATCTTATTCTCAGTATTCATTTACATTGACTCTTCTGTCATTAAAAGCATAAAGCAGTAAAACAAAAGACAGTCTTAATAAGGCCCTTGATACCATGCATGGGGTGAAATGTACCTAGTCTCAGCTATTCAAGAGACTAAGGCAGGAGAATCATTGGAACCCACTTGAGTTCAAGGCCAGCCAGGGTAACATAGCAACCACGAATTGGAGGGGATGTTTAGGAAACTAAGACTAGAGAGGTGCTTTCTCTAGCTAATAATAGGTATCTATTATAAACATATGAATAACTAGATGTTTTCTTCCAGAGAGTAAGAATGAAGCCAATTTGTCTGTTTGCCCGATTTTCATTCACCATTCATTGGAAGGGCTTGTCAGTGAAACCAGGCAAGGAGGGGGAGGGAGAGATGGTGTACAGATTGAAAGAAATAAAAACCATTTCCATTGCTAATGACATGGTTGTATACATAGAATAATTAGAACAATTTGCAAAACATAGTAGGTTTGATGGGTGAAGTTAGCACATTCAGATGTTATAGTACCAATGTACAAATTTTGACATATTAGTTATGAATCATTGAAAAATAAAATTTAAAGAAGGCATTTTTCAGTAACATACAAAACTATGACATAATTAAGAATAATTTTAACAATTATGCAAATGATCATATACTAGATAGTGCAAAACACTATCAAGAGGAATTTAAGATGTAGATAAATGGACTGACAGACTCAACGGTATTGTTGTTGGGACATGAGTTCTTTTTAAGTTGGTCTATATTCAACACATCCCAATTAACTTCTCAACATAGCATTTTGAAGAATTGGTGCTCAAATTCTAAAAGGTGTGTGACAAGGCCAGATGCTATAATAGTTGGAATAATCTTGAACATTAACAAAAAAAATAAGGCAGGAACACATAAACTGCCTGATTTCAAAGTACTCTTTACAGCTCTTATCAAACGAGTGTGAGAGTGAAGGTCAGTTGACTAGGAACAGAAGGCCAGTGAGATATACTTGCTGTATAAGGCTGGTGACCCAAGTTTGATCCCTGGAACCCAGGAAAAGGTAGGAGGAGAGAACAACTCTACAAAGTTGCCCGCTGACTTCCACATGTGCACTATAGCACATTTGTGCTCACACATACATTACACACACACACACAATGAAGATGGTGACAAAATGTTTAATGGTCCTGCCTCAACTTGGTATGCCATGCTTTGTTTACTCCCATGGAGGCTTTACCCTTTCTGAGGAGTGTATGGGGGAGTAGAAAGGAGGTGGGGGGAGAACAGGATGAGACGAGGGAGGGAGGGGAAACTGTGGTTGGTATGTAAAATAAATAAAAATTTAAATAAAAAGGTCTAGATTGACCCATACATATATGGTCAACCATTGTCTGGCAAAGGGGCCAAGGCAATTGTGTTAGGGCAAATATATTTTCAACATATGGTTCTAGAGTGACTAGACATCCTTTAAAACAAAACAAAACAAAACCAGGAACTCCATCTTTACCTGATGCTATACAGAAAATGCCAACTCAAATTTTACCTGATGCTATACAGAAAATGTCAGCTCAAATGGTTATAGACTCAAAGGTAAGAGTTGATACTCTGAATCTGAAAAGAAATAGCTTCATCGGGGTTAATGCTCGCACTCAGTTCTTTTCCATTAAAGAAGTCATTCAGAAACTTCTGAATCTTGGGGATCCTGGTAGAACCACCCACCAAGACAGTACCATAGTTCTGTGACTTGTCTACTTTGGCATCGCAAAGGGACTTTTCTACAGGATAGAGTGCCACAGAACAGGTCAGCATTTAAGTCTTCAGACTGAGGACAGGTAATAGAGGTATAGAAGTCGATTCCCTCATAAGAAAAAAATCAATCTCAACACTGGCCTGGGTGCTGGAGGAGAGGGTACATTTAGTCCATTTACAAGCAGTACAGATAAAGGACAGCTCTCTGGTTCTCACTGATGTCCTTCTCATACTTGCATTTAAACTCAGCAATAAAATGGTAGACCACTAGATTTTCAATCTTCTTTACCCAAGTGGGTATCTCCAGCTGTAGGTTTGACCTAAAAAAAAAAATCTATCATCAATAGTGAGAATTGACACATCAAAAATACCACCTCCCAGATAAATAGATTTAACACATTCCTTTCAGCTCCAACTGTTGTATCTAAGCTGTAAGTCAAAGCAGCAGCAGATTCATTGATAATTAAGCACACTGAGGCCCCCAATAGCTCCAGCATCTTTTATTGCCTACTGCTGACAGTCATTGGTAACAGTCTTCCCAAGATAGCCTTCTCCAAATTTCTTCATCTTTTTTGAAACCATAGAGGATACCTCCTCTGGGAAGAAACTTTTTGTCTCTCCTTTGTTTTCTGCTTGCACCTTGGACCTGCATTCATCATTCATAACCATAAATGCTTTATTTCACATGGAACAATGGCATGATCAAACGTATGCCTGATCAGATGTTTGGCATCAAAAACTGTCTTGGTGGGGTTCATTGCAACCTCATTCCTCACAGCACCCCCAATTAATTGTTCTGAGTCAGTAAAAGCAACCTATTTTGGTATGGGTCAGTTGTCCTGGCCATTGGCAATCATTTACACCTTTCCATGCTGGAAGACACCCACATAGTCGTAGATTGCACCCAACTCGATGCCAGCTGCTGGTCTCAGATACATGGCTGCTTACATGTAGACCTAGACCTAGCTGTGGTGACAAGGCCACCGAATCCTCAAAAGTTTCCACCACCTTTAATGAGCTGAAATTAGATTCTTTTTTCATATAATACATTCTGATTATGGTTTTCCCTCCCCCAGCTCCTCCTAGATCCTTCCCACATCCCCACCCACCCAAATCCCCACCCCTCTCTCTCTCTCTGTGTGTGTGTGTGTGTGTGTGTGTGTGTGTGTGTGTGTGTGTGTGTTTTGGGGGGGTGACATTTGTGTGTGGAGAAATGAAATTTATATAGGCATGCCCTCCTCTATTGCCCTCTATCCTTTTTTTTTTAAAGACAAATCTCTCAGAAAACCTGGAGCTTACCAATTCTGCTAGACTAGCTGGCCAGCAAACCCAAAATATTGTGTCATCACTTCCCTAGCTCTGGAATTATAGGTGTGCTGCTACATCGGGCCTTTTAGTTGGGTGCTACAAATCTGATCTCAGGTCTTCATGCTTGCACAATAAGCACTTTCCCCACTGAGCCATCTCCCCAACCCCCCTATTTCCCAATATTTTAATGTGTACAAGTTTTAACTATTTTCAATAAACCCACCAATCTTTAGGTTTTTTTTCTCATTTACCTGTTTTTTTCTTTGTTTCCAACTACATTTGATTTTGGAGAGTGTCTATTATGACATCCAGCTGTCTTCGGCTACAAGTGGTAACAACTAGTTTTGCCTGATATGAAAAGGAACTCACTGCAAGGATGTTAAGTGGCTCACATAATTAGAGAAGCTGGAAAGGAGACATTGAAAAGGACTACAATGCTAGCAGCTTTACCACAGTATATTATTATCATTGTTCATATGTATTATTAGTTATTGTTATTAATTTTTACCATGCTGGATTAAGACAGTAAACTGTATCATAGGACTGCATATAGAAAAAAATCTGACTAAAAGCCAGTACTTCCATAAGCTGAGGCAGGAAAAGTGCCATGAATTCAGGGCCAGCCTTAGCTCCCTGGTGAGGTTCAACACAGCTGGGATACAGAGTGAGACCTTGTCTCAAAAGGAAGTAGGGAAAGAAGGAGGAGGGAAGAGAAAGGGGAGGAGGGGAGCAGCAGCAGCAACATCTGGTTAAAGGACAGAGAAGCACACTCTAGCACACTAGCTGCTAGAGAATGGCCTATATCAAATTACACTTTTGTCACAGTCACTTGCATTTAATTTGTATTCTTTTTTTATTAATTATACCGCCTAGAGACTGTAATCACTTGTCATGTTATTTTCTGGTGTTGTCTTTGTCCTTGTGCCAAGACTCTCTAGACAGAAATAAAAATCCTTTCTTTTTGCTGGAGTCTGTCAAGACCCTACACCACTCTCACTGTATGCCTGAGGTTTTATAAGACTTACACCTCACATCATAACTATTGTACATTATGGGATAGAATGTAGTGCCTTTATACCTGTAAACATTGTGTGATGCTTCAGTAAAGGTAAACATGTGTGTGAGATAACCTCAAAGAAAAAAATTGTGGGGGGAGTTGACATATGTGTGAGCGCCTTTCCCCCTATTTTTCTCATATATAATGTATATTATATACTTTCATGAAGTAACATCTCTTTTTCTTGCACATGTAATCAATCCTCAGAACATCCTTGTGAAGCATGTTGCTTGTTTGTTTGCTTGAGACAGTGATCACATGTGTCTCAGGCTGGCCTTGAATTCTCTGTGTAACCTTGAACATCTGTTTCTCCTGCCGCTATCAAGTGCTGGGATTACTGGTGTGATCAACCACAGGTGGTTTCTAAAAGGCTTTTGTAAAGCATGTGATTTTAGATGAGAAGGCCAGCACTAGAGAAGGCTAGGCACATCTGTTGAGATCACACAAGTAGAACAATAAGTAAAAATGCTAAGATGCAAATCCAGATCTTCTGACTCTCAAGGGACTTCTGTTTTGTTTGAGACAAGCTCTTACCATGTAGCCCAGGCTAGTCTTGAAATCTTAGAAAGACTTTTGCTTCTGCCTCCCAAATTTCTGAACTTTTTATTGCAGTGTCATACCCTTGCACAATAGTAATGGTCATAAGTGTGGAACCCAATGAAAAGCAGCAAAGCAGAATACACATCCAGTAGCAGAATCCTCCCCTTCTGCCTCCTTCCAGCCAATATCTGTCTGGGCAAAACTGTTGTCTGCATTTTGCATAAATGCAGATATTGCATAAGTAGGTATAGTCTTGTGGAATCAGGAATTAGTCATGTGGGGCTATTTTTGTGTTTTTTAAGTAGTTATATATATATATATATATATATATATATATATATATATATATATAATAATTTAATTGTACATATCAGCCACGGATTCCCCTGTCCTCCCTCCTCCCATCCCTCAGCCTCCCCCCCCCCAACCCACACTCCATTTCCACCTCTTCCAAGGCAAGGTCTCCCCTGGGCAGTCAGCCCAGCCTGGCAGACTCAGCCAAGGCAGGTCCAGTCCCCTCTTCCCTGCACCAAGTCTGAGCAAAATGTCTCAGCATAGACCTTAGGTTCCAAAAACCAAGCTCATGCACCAAGAACAGGTCCCGATCCCACTGCCTGGGGGCCTCCCAAACAATTAAAGCTAATCAACAGTCTCACTTATCCAAGGGCCTGGTCCAGTTCCATGGGGGCTCCTCAGCTATTGGTTCATAGTTCGTGTTTCCACTAGTTTGGTTATTTGTCCCTGTGCTTTTTCCAATCATGGTCTCAACATCTCTTGCTCATATAATCCTTCCTCTCTTGCACTGGTTGGACTCCTGGAGCTCCTCCTGGGGCCTGGCTGTGGATCTCTGCATCCTCTTCCATTAGTCACTGGATGAGAGTTTTATCACAACAGATCGGTCATCTGATCACCAGAGTAGGTCAGTTCAGGCTTTCTCTCAACCATTGCCAGAAGTCTATTGTGGAGTTATCTTTGTGGATTTCTGGGGACCTCTCTAGCACTTTGCTTCTTCATATTCCCATGGGGTCTTCATTTATCACAGTATCTCTTTCCTTGTTCTCCCTTTCTGTTCTTGATCTAGCTGGGATCTCCCACTCTCGTAAGCTCTTTTCCTTGAACCTTGCCCTTCATTACCTCCATCCCATCCAGTTTGCTCATGTAGATCTCATCCATTTCTCTGTTGTTGGGCAATCCCTGTGTCTTTCTTAGGGTCCTCTTTACTAGGTAGCCTCCCTGGAGTTGTGAGTTGCAGTCTAGTTATCCTTTACTTTACATCTAGTATCCACTTATGAGTGAGTACATACCATGTTTGTCTTTTTGAGTTTGGGTTACCTCACTCAGGATGATTTTTTTCTAGATCCATCCATTTGCCTGCAAACCTCATGATGTCATTGTTTTTATCTGCTGAGTAGTACTCCATTGTGTATATGTACCACATTTTATGTATCCATTCTTCAGCTGAAGGGCATCTAGGTTGTTTCCAAACCTGATAGAAGAGAAAGTAGGAAGTAGTCTTGAATGCATTGATACTGGAGATCACTTCCTAAATATAACACTAGTAGCACAGACACTGAGGGAAACAATTAATAAATGGGACCTCTTGAAACTGAGAAGCTTTTGTAGGGCAAAGGACATGGTCAACAAGACAAAACGACAGCCTACAGAATGGGAAGAAGATCTTTACCAACTCCACATCTGACAGAAGGCTGATATCCAGAATATATAAAGAACTCAAGAAATTAGACATCAAAATATCCAACAGTCCAATTAAAAAATGGGCTATAGAGCTAAACAGAGAATTCCCAACAGAAGAACCTCAAATGGCTGAAAGACATTTAAGGAATTGTTCAACATCCTTAATCATCAGGGAAATGCAAATCAAAACAACTCTGAGATACCATCTTACACCTGTCAGAATGGCTAAGATCAAAAACACTGAAGACAGCTAACGTTGGAGAGGATGTGGAGCAAGAGGACTGGACTAGACCCTCTACATAGTGAGACAGTTGTGTAGCTTGATCTGCTTAAGGGGCCCCCTGGCAGTAGTGTCCGAATCCATCCCCGGTGCATGAGCTGGCTTTTTGGAGCCCACTTCTATGATGGGGAGAGTCTTGGACCTGTCCCTACTGAGTATACCTCCCCATGGGAGGCCTTACCTTCTTCTAGGAGGGAATGAGGGTGGTTGGAAGGGGGAGGCTGGAGGGGCAGGAGGAGAGAAGATGGGGATCTTTGATTAGTATGTAAAATGAATTTAAAAATTCTTAATAAAAAATATCTCCCCCCCAAAAAAAAGAAAAATCCCCTTTCTCCTTGTTAATATGTTTAATTAATACACATGCAATTTAAGGAACATGCATGAACTTTCTTTGGGTATACAAATTTCTGATTGATCTCTCTATAGATGCTTGGTGAAGCCTGGAGTATAGAACATAATGATGGGGGTGGGCTGCATCAGAATCTTAAACTATCCAGTAGCAAAACGGCAGTGAATGAAGGAGGTTCAGTGGATTCCTAAAGCAGTATAGTATGAAACCTAACATATATAAAATGCCTCAAGGAAAAAGGTGTGGCCCAGTCTAGAATGGCTTTGACAAATATAGTAGACATGAGCCATATGTGACTATTTCAATCTAAATTCAATCAAATCAGAAACTCAGTATTCCATCATACTAGCTACACTTACTTAATTATCAATAGCCAGGTGTGCTGTGTGGCTCTCATACTGGATGGCAAAACTACAAACCACTCTCCCCATTTAAGGGAATTCTGTTAGACATTAGACTAAATATGAAGAGAGATAAAAACCATGAAGTGTCAGTGGCACTTAGTGATATACAGAAAATGGGTACTCTTCCGAATAATATTTTCAGGGTGTGAAAACTCAGAGTATTTACATTAATGAAGATAAAGAAATTGAAGCAATAAGTTTTAAGGCTTCTTTGAGAACTTTGATGGTGGCCTGGAAACTAGCTCAAACATGACTGCTGAAAAGCAAAGCTATGTGGATATATTTTAGGAAGAGTGTCTTGAAACCCTATGGGGATCATACATTTTACTGAGAAAAGTATACAATCACATTCCCAATCTTGTAGAGAGGCTGGCCCAGAGCTGGGGTGTCAAGACTCTGTGTGCAAAAGGGTATCTTCTCTAGTCTGTAGAAAAAGTCTTGAGCAGAACTCCAAGGATGTCTATAGACTTGATAGCAAGAAGACTAAGGAATTTTAATCTGAAACTTGCCATTTTATGTAAACTTGGGAGTGAGTTCATTTTCTGACTAGAGATCAGGGTATGAACAGAATGATGTAACTCTACAATGAAGGAAAATAGAACATTCCTAGAGTTGTGGTTCTCAAGCCTGAATATCCATCAGAAGCTCCTGTGTTGTGGAATTTTGCTTTAACTATGTAAAGATGTGTTACATTTATTTATGATGTGGAATATTACTTTAACTATGCACAATGTGTTATATTTGTTTATGCTACATTTGTTTAGTTGTTTAAAGATGTGTTTCATTTGTTTTACCTTGCCTGCCTAAGGCTCCTGATTGGTCTGATAAAAAACTAAATGGCCAATAGCTAGGCAGAGGCAGGATAGGTGGGGCTGGCAGGAAGAGACAATAAGTAGGAGGAGAAATCTAGGCTTAAAGGAGGGATAGAATGAGTGAGAGAGGAAGATGCCCGGGGCCAGCCAGGCAACTGTCAGTCAGCTAGACATAGGTGGAGCATGACATACAGAATGAAAGAAAGGTAAAAAGCCACAAGGCAAAATGTAGATGAGGAGAAACAGGTTAATTGAAGTTATAAGAGCTAGTAGGACAAGCATAACATAAGGCTGAGCATTCATAACTAATAATAAGTCTCTGTGTCATGATTTGGGAGCTAGTTAGTGGCCCCAAACAAAATCTGGTAGGTCTGCTGAAGCACAGAGTGGTTGCCCCCTGCTCATGGACACCAACTCAGCACAGAGGAAGATGTGCCAGGAAGGTGCATTTCCAACCAGCCCCCAGATAATGCTAATGACACACTGGCCCAGGCACTCCACGGGATTTTCCAAGTAGCACTTATTATGAGAACCACAAATATTGATGGTGATGGCAAAGTATGTGCATGGTCAAGAAGGTGTGCAACTGAGCATGTGCAAGAACTGACTGGAGGAAGCACAGCAAGTGTCAGAGCAACAAGACTTCTGTTAAAACTTTGGCTGAGCCATCAAGATAGACTAGAATCTCAGATAATAAAGTGATTAGTGAGAGAAGGTAGCTGTGTGCTAGAGAACCAAAGCAGAATTCCAAACCCTTAAATTCTTCACCTACAGCAAGGGTTAAAACAGGTCTGGTTCGTTGACACTAGAGGAAAAACTATATAAGGACGATTTCTTTCAAGATGGCTATGCTGTTTAGGGGCGTGGGTGAGGGAGGCTGCTTCTACATCAAGCTGGGAGACAGGAATTTCAAGGGGCACTTAAGAAACCTTGATGTGTGTCCCTTGGGGCTGGGCAGACATTGTGAGACAGTGTGTGACTCTCACCTGGTAAATGTAAAAGGCTTCCCAGTGCTCCAGAAACTGGCAGAGCGAGGGGTGTGCAGTGTACCCCAAGGATCAGAAAAGAGCTGCACGTGCAGGAGGCCTCTTCAGGTTAGAGGTCTTCTGTAATGTGGGGGTTTCAGAGGAAATCACAAAAGCATCTATGAAAGAGACGTCTTTGAACATCTGCTTGACCTGGATTGTGAAAAGCCAATTTACAGCAGGATCAGTCCAGAAAGAACTCTGTGGTCTCCCTCACATCTTTCCCCTCTCCTTCTATATTTGTGAATTAGGGCTTCCCCCATACAGCAAATTCAAATGTAGAAGATAAATCTAAAATGAAAATTACCAGTGAATACCTCTCACAGCAGTCTATGTTTATCATGATGTTGCATGCAATGCGTGGGTTTTTGTTTTTGTTTTGTTTTATTGTATTTATTTATTTATTTATTTTTGGTTTTTTGAGACAGGGTTTTTCTGTGTAGCTTTGGAGCCTGTCCTGGAACTCACTCTGTAGCCTAGGCTGGCCTCTAATTCACAGATATCCGCCTGCCTCTGCCTCCCGAGTGCTGGAGCAATGTGTGTTTTATACTAAAATGATTAATAGTTTATCTCAGATTTCAGTTTAACTGGGCATCCTCCATTATTGTTGCAGCTGTACCTAGGGTAACAAACTATATTTTGCGATATATGAAAAAGGCTGAAGGTCTAAAGGAAGAAAAGACGGACAAACCATGGCTTGTTTACTGGCTGGAGGTCTTTCACCTGTAGTAGATGTCACCTCAAACTTTAGCTTGAAAGTCTTGCTTATTGCGAGGGAAGAGAATTCTAAACAACCAGTTAAATCTATTCTGTGCCTTATATACAGGAATGATGGAAGACAATGTGGAAAGTGTTTAGGGTTTTATTTTGTGACTTGTGTTCAGCTTACTGATTATTATTTGTATATGCAAAACAAATGAGTCTTGAAGTATGTGTACCAAACTTAACCGGTGCTTATTTCTTGTCTTGCAGTGGATTTTTGCTTTCAACTATCTTTGATTTTGTTTAGTTGAATGGCTATGAATATGTATTACTTTGACCCTCAACATTAATGAAGATTTATAGACTTGTTATTTTTCAACTCAGTATTTTTTTGGTGTGTTTTTATGTTAATATTCTTCTCAAAAGTAATTTCTATAGCTACTTCATAGTCAATTAAATGAATAGCCCAATGCACTCAAGATCCTTATTCAGATTAGTCTTCTCCTTTATAATAACAAAAGCTTTGTGATTTATGTTAAACACATCTTTACCTGTTGCCTTAGGGATACATCCTTAGAAATTGAATGGTAAGCTAAAGAATTAAATGCATGTCCTTAAGATTGATAAAAAGTTCTTATTAAAATCTACCTGTGTCAAAATATATAAAGAACTCAAAAATCAGACATCAAAAAGTCAAATAATCCAATTAAAAATGGGGTACAGATCTAAACAAAGAATTCTCAACAGATGAATCTCAAATGCCTGAGAAACACTTAAAGAAATGTTCAACAACCTTAGTCATGAGGGAAATGCAAATCAAAACAACTCTGAGAGACCATCTTATACCTGCCAGAATAGTTAAGATCAAAACCAAAAATGACAGCTTATGCTGAAGAGGATGTGGAGCAAGGGGAACACTTCTCCATTGCTGGTGGGAGTGCAAACTTGTACAACAACTTAAAAATCAATATTCTTGTTTCTCAGAAAATTGGGAATCAATCTACCTCAAAACCCAGCTATACCATTCTTGGGCATATACCCAAAGGACACTCCATCCTATCATAATGACACTTGCTCAACTATGTTCATAGCAGCTTTATTCATAATAGCCAGAACCTGGAAACAACCTAGGTGCCCCTCAAATGAAGAATGAATAAAGAAAATAGGGTATGTTTACACAATGGAGTATTACTCAGCTGTTAAAAACAATGACATCAGGAAATTTGCCGGCAAATGGATGGAACTAGAAAATATCATCCTGAGTGAGGTCGCCCAGACTCAGAAAGACAAACATAATATGTACTCACTCATAAGTAGATATTAGCTACAATCCACAGACCCAGAGAGACTAGGTAACAAGGAGTGCTCAAGGGGGTATGCATGGTTCTCCCTGGGAAAGGGAAATAGAAGAGATCTCCTGGGTGGACTGTGGGAGGGTGGGGATGGGAAGTTGAAGGATCTGGTTAGGGGGTGCATGGAGGGGGAGAGTACTGAAAAAGATGTCTTGATATGGGGGGAATCTGAGGGTCAGGTAGAAACCTGATACAAGGGAAACTCCCATGAAACTCCAAGGATGACCCTAGCTAAGACTCCTAACAATAGTGGATGTGTAGCCTGAACTGGCCCTCTACTGGGATCAGATTGGTGACTATCCTAATTGTCATCAGAGAGGCTTCATCCAGTAACTGATGAAAAAAGGTGCAGATACCTACAGTCAAACATTAGGCTGAGCTCAGGAAATCCTTCTAAAGAGAGGGAGGGGCCAGGCGGTGGTGGCGCACGCCTTTAATCCCAGCACTCGGGAGGCAGAGCCAGGCGGATCTCTGTGAGTTCGAGGACAGCCTGGGCTACCAAGTGAGTTCCAGGAAAGGCGCAAAGCTACACAGAGAAACCCTGTCTCAAAAAACCAAAAAAAGAGAGAGAGAGAGAGAGAGAGAGAGAGAGAGAGAGAGAGAGAGAGAGAGGGAGGAAGGATTGTAGGGACAAGAGGGGTCATGGACATCACAAGAAAACCCACAGAAATAACTAACCTGGCTCATAGGAACTCGCAGAGTCTGAATCAACAACCAGAGAGTCTGCATGGGACCGACCTAGGCCCTCTACAAATATGTAACAGTTGGGTAACTTGGTCTGTTTTGGGACTCCTAACAATGGGAGCAGAGGCTGTCTTCCTGTGGGATGTTCTGAATCTTCAGCTATACTGTCCCTAATGCTTTGGCTGGCTCTTGGAACCTATTCCTCATACTGGATTGCCTTGCCCAGCCTTAACACAAGGGGAGGAGCTTAGTCTTACTGCAACTTGATATGCCATGCTTTGTTGATACCCATGGGAGGCCTGCCCCTTTCTCAACAGAAACAGAGGAGGAGTGGATTGAGTGGTAGGCAGAGGGGAAGTTGGGGGAAGGGAATTGGAGGAGAGGAGAGAGGGGAAAATGCAATCGGGATGCAAAATAAATAAAAACTAAATATTTTTTTTAAAAAAACTCTATCTTCTACCCCCTTAAATAGCTCCTCTACCCCAGTTAATGAAACACTCTTTCTTCCAGCACTGTACTCAGTTTGGATGCAGAGGTGGAGATCAGAGTCAGGAATTGCTGTGGTAGCCTCTGTGGGAAAATCTCCAAGGCCCAGCTAACTGTGGCAGGCAGAGGGGGAAAAGGGAGGGGAGGGGGCTACCCAGGCCTGAGTGCTGCTGTGAGCACAGTGCCGTGGTCACTCGCAGATAAACAGCTAGTGCTTTCTGTCAAGGACTGCAACCATCACACCATTACAATGACGAAAAGAAAAGTCTCTCCTGGGAGGCTGCTTCCACATGCCTTTGACACCAGCTCCCACACATCTGGCTTGCTGGTATTTCATTGAAATGGCCGCCTGTGTGGAGTTCAGAGGCGAAAATAATGAAGTAGGTTTTGCCTCTTCTCTTTTACAGTAGCTGCCCCAAAGAGTGTACTTTTGATGAGGGCCAAAGTCTGTTTGTGAAAAGAAACCTCTGAGGGGAGATACAGCACCTAAGACCAAAACTTAATTTTGCCTCAAATTTTGGCTATACTGTTTCTATAGAGACCAAAGGCAAGCTTTGGCTCCCCCACTCAGCTATTAAAGTTTAGTGCATTGAAAACTGTCTTCATGCTGTGATACCCTTTCAGAAAAGAGAATAGGGTCTGAACTAATCCATGAAAGTTGTCATGCTATGAACTAGTAGTCAAGCTTTTTCCTTTCAATTGAATCTAAAACTATACTGTACTTCACACTTGATTGGTCCTTCAGATGGAAGGATTCAATATCCCTGCTGGAAATCAGCTCGTCTTCTTCATACAGTGCCGTTGAACGTGGAAAGAACTTATTTCTGAAGAATAATTACCGGCTCTAACATATGAGAAGTCGTAAGGATATTTCAATTTCTTTTCCTTTTCTTAAATGTTAGTCAACTCTTTAAACTGCTAACTTTTACTTTCCACTTTGACAAAGCTTGTTTACTGGGCTGTGTCTTCACGCTTGAGCTTGCTGTTTGTCAATAGATGTTGGGATCTATACATGTTCACTGGCCTTTCTTTCCTTAGGATGATAGACAGACATACAGCATAAATGTATGGAGGACAAAAAAAAATATCTTCTGAATGCAGACGGCAGCAAGCCATTGAATGTCCTGTAGCAAAGGTAACGGGTCACTTATTTACCATGAAGACTGGGACAAGAACTTAAGGAATCTGAGCGGTGCTATGCCAATCGTCTAAAGGAAAGGACGCTTTTCCTTTCCCACTCAAAGAGTTAGCTTTGTTTGTTTGCACATGTTTTAGATCAATAACTGGTAATAGTAAAGGCAGAACAAAAGCTCTAATAACCATGAGCCATCTGCAATGTGGATCGACATTTCCCAAGTTAAACACTGTGTGTTGTGAGTGACTACGTACAGTGTATATGATTTTTTTAAAGCTGAAAGCCTTGATCTAGCTACACCAAAAGGGGGCACCAGGGTATTAAAGAAATTGTGATCCTTTCGGAATCTATAAATGAAATTAAGTGAAGTTCGAAGAGGTTTTGAGGATAATTGTTATGTACGTGGTTTTTAGAGTTGGTATTTGAAAAGTCAACTGAGTAATTACAAGTATTTTGATAAGATCAAATTTTGATAACTGAATGGAATTTCCTATTGATGTGGGGGTCTTATATCTTTGGAGTCTAATGAAATAAGTGCCAGGGAAACTCTATATTTTATGTTAGAAAAAATATATAAAGAAAAATACCTTCTTCTGAATCCTTAAAATTTAGTATTAATATTCATAATATTTTATAATTCTGCTTCTTGACTATTCTGTCTTAAAATAGAATTTTTTCTTTATTGTATAAGACTTAGCAAGTATGAGGATATTTTTGTGTGTATGTATGTGTCTGTGTCTAGATGGAAGAAATCAGCCTTCAGTATTGGCTATTGTGAGAGAGAGTGCTGGATGTGGGAATCTGTGAGTTATGGCAAATATTAGCTAATTTAGAAGTTGTGTACCATGGCTTCCAGAATTTAGGCTTAATAATGAGAACAGAATCATTTTCTGGGAAAGATTCTAAATTGCACATGTTTGATTAATGCTATTTAATTTCTGTGACTTTGGTAAAGGGAATTTGGTGGAAGAAAATAGATGCAATGTAGTCTATAGTGGAGTTGGAAATATATGCCATGCAAGTGGATGCCTCCTTCAGTTGAATGTCACCTAAGGAGAGGAAAACCAGTTCAGTGTCTAATTTTGTTAGTGGTTGAATAGTGCTATTTATATGGTTTTTCTCATCATCCTGATCCTGTGCCCTTTCCCTCCTCCACATGAAATAGAGACTTTTGATATGTAATCAAATCTCAACTGGCTGGTTAGCTAATAATTCCTCTTAAAAATGGAAATCAGCGGCTATGTGATCCTGTTTTCTCTGCATATCTGTAACGTTTCTAAAGATGGCTGCAGTCTAAACAAAATGGCTCATCTCTTCATGGAAAGCATTTTCTCTTTTTTGTTTTTACATGTCTGGCTGTCACTGCTTCTTTAAAAAAGACAAAATGATACATTTAGTTCAGAATGTGTTTTATAGTTTAATTTTTGCTCATTGTTTTGTGCTTTGTGATGATTGATGAAATCATATATTATGTAATGTGAGGCAATTTACAAGCTGCTATTACATTCCTGTAACTTTTATGAAATATGTGACTAATTAGTATATTGTTTAACTGGGAGAATAGATGGGAAAAACAAGCATCTCTCAGGTTTATTTGAAACATATGGACTTTATTCAGCTCTAGTAATTATTCAAGTACAATAAATTGTTCTGTGTAGTGCTAGAAAAGAGCTGTAATTTTATTTCAAAATATGGCAGTATCTAGAAGGTTTTATGACTCTGTTGTTTATTTGAAATAAAAATAGAATGGGATTATTGAATTTTGTATCTTCCCTGTTATTATCACCACTGTAGTAATGAGCATGTGCTGAAATGTCCACATAAAGGCAGAGCAGGCAAGCTACTGTTGCTTTTTGTTTGTTGGAATTCTCCCCTCACGTGCATCAGAGAGGAGACTAGGAGGTTGCCTTAGTTGTGGAATATTTAAAATGTGACCAAGAAACATTGTTCCAGCTAGCCAGACACTTTCAAACCTGTAGTTTCAATTTTTGAAGAAAATAGAATTCATTTTTAATAATTTCATTACACTGCTTCTTCTTCCAAGTATTACAGTTCCTTAGTATTCCTGAAAAAGAACAACATACTTTTTCAGGGCAGTGCTTTTATAATTATGGGTATGGAAAATATTCCACAGATACATAGATATTCATGTGGCACTTGTATTTCTCTGTGTGCATTTCAAGTCCTGCCCAGACTTTGACAAAAGGTCAATGTGGCTAATTAATTCAGGTGTTGTACATTTTTGAAATAATAGTAAGCCTCAATGTCCATGATCTGAAAGTGCAATTATCTTGGCGTTGACGATCAGAGTTTTGCTGTGATCTCCAGGTTGTGCTTTTGGAGGCTTTGCTTTGGATTTCAAATATTGCCCCAGTTTGGGGAAGTGTTCACACGGCAGCGTTTGTATGAGAGGGGAACTACCAACAAAAGGAGAAGTGGCTCAGGTCTGATCTGTGCTGTTAGCCCTTGCCGGGCCTCCTTCCTTACCATAAGATTGCATATCAGTAGGTAGGCCACAAAGGCCTTTTCTGCCTTTAATTTTTCTTCCCAAAGTCCATTTGCTAGTGCTTCAAAATCTGCCCCATCCTTATACTTAATGGCTCATTTGTGTGGGGGTTTCAAGTCACTCTCCATAGATGCAGGGAAGTAGCTAAAGAGAACTTATGAAACACAGAAAGGTCTCCAAAGTGGTTTTTCTCCTCCAGGGAAACTAGCTCTGGATTGAAGGGGGTCATGGAAATCCCAGCCGTAAAGGCCCCTGGTCTGTGTCCTGGTATGATGTGTTCTTTGAAAACTCTGCAGAGGGATTTCACATTAGATATGGCATTGAACTTTCACAGACTGATTTGCCTACATGGGCACAGTCTGCGGGAGTTTTCCACCACCAGTTGGACTTTTCTCCTGCATAATCTGGCTCGATCTCTGCCTGAAGAATCAAGGGGCAATTTCACCTCTCATTATAAAGACAGGCAAGAAGGACAGAAAACCTGGTGGAATTAAGCATAACTTTGTTTTCAACGGAACGTCTACTACATGATTCTAAAAATAAACATTCTACATATGCATCGTACCAGAGAGAGAGAGGAAGGGAGGGAGAGAGAGAGACAGAGACAGAGAGAGACAGAGAGACAGAGAGAGACAGAGAGAGACAGAGAGACAGAGAGAATACTAATTTCAGGGACCGAAAAGCAAATACTGATCATGAAAATATATAGAACTTCTTAAACCTTGATTTTTATATTGGGGCCAATTCAACTAAAACCAGAGCAGAGCCAGATTCTAGAAAAAACATATAAAACTATATGTTTTGTCTTCCCACCCCAACACAGGCAACAAAATAGCTTATATAAAACTCAACAGCTGATTAGACTTGTTATATTCATCAGGAATCTCAAAATTCACAATGGACTTCACAGCATAACTGGCTTTCGTGCAGTTGTTGATTAGAAATCGCAGTCTTGTTTGTCAGTGTTGCTTGGTGATGTGATTAGGAGCAGGGATGACCAGAATTAAATTAAAGAGGTATTCCAAACTTGACAATTTAAAACATTTCCCTGAACGGATGTGGAGACAATACCAATCTCTCTATTTATGAAATTCAGTTCTCTCGGTTTGAATAGAGAGAACAAAGGTCCTAATCTGCAGTACTGAGAAAGGCCAATTATGCCCCATGCGTCAGACAGGGCCTAATATGATTCTAAATAATTGCCAAATCAGATGCACATGAATATAGCTTTATTATTTGCCCCAAACCCATTAACACGGTGTTTATAGCTTGTAGAACTGGGTGCATTTCTAATGAAGTTCACCTATATTGAATTGCTTTGCTTCACCTTACAAAACCATGGAAAGACAAAATTGGAGTCTTGTTTTGAAAGCATCAGTGCTGTTATTCTGATTTCAAATGAGCTGCTCAGACAAAGCAACTGAAGCTGGTGTCTCCGGATTCCAACTCTTTGTACTTTAAAAACCAGGCATTTTTTTAACCGTTCTCCCATGTCTCACCAGATTAGACTCCTTATCATAGTCTCAGAAATTATCCAAATACCCATATTTTTCTCTGGAGGAGATCAGGGCGCAGGAAGTCAATGGACTTTCACCAAGTCAAATGGTCAGTTACTTACAGAAATCCTTTATGCTGCTTGTGGCATCCTGAAGACTTTTATAGTGGACTTAAAGATAATTCTTGTTTAGCCCGGTACAGTGATTATTATTTTTTTAATTTAGATTAGCTGATGATATTAAGCATTGAGAGAAACTTTTTTTTTTAATCAAGATGATTGAATTCTATGGAAGAATGAAGACTCAGACTACCCATCTTGGTTTCCAACAGGGGCCATTACCCCTGGCTGCAGCTTATACCTACCTGGTCTGCCTTGTTTCTTGCTTTCTCCTCTGGGAATTTTAAGTTAAAATCATCTACATGAAACCAATGATTATCATTCTTTCTTGAATCGGAGGTTTAGTTTAAAACTGAAAAACAAAACAACAATTTGTTGAGCTCTTCTGTATCTCTGTCTTCCTGCCCAAGAAAGAAAGAAATATCCCAGGGCAAAAATGTGCTGCCACTCATCTTTGGAGCCTCACCAGACCACAGCACAATGACTAGCACACAATGTGCCAACAGGAAATCTCTGGGGAGGGGGGTGGAGGGTCATGATAGCTGCTTTACCACTAGAGTCATCCCAAGGATGCTCTACAGAAAAGTTCTTTAAATGGAGTTGGGAGAAGGGGATCACAATTGCCAATCTTGTTAACTCCTACTTGAAAGATTTTTTTCAACTTGCATTTTTCTCATTTGATGTGGAGGCCATATCTACAGAATTCCAAACAGCTTCACGAGAAAAGCATCCTTGAGTTGATGCTCTGTGTGTGTGTGTGTGTGTGTGTGTGTGTGTGTGTGTGTGTCCAGTTGTACAAACTCAGTTTCCATGGACTGACTACTGGAGCCTGGGCAGATCTCTGAAAGCTTGATAATTGCTGCATGAGGTATTTGCTTTATTGTGCTCATGACCTTAAAGGCACTGGTTTCAATGTTCCATGTTGTTGTTCTGAGAAATGCCCATCAGCACAATGCCATGCACAAGTTCTGGAAGTAGAGGGTGCTGTAGAATGTTAACCTCCAGTGACCTCTCCCTTCTTCTGAACTTTTTCAGCTTCCTTTTTTTTTTTGTTGTTTCGAGACAGAGTTTCTCTGAGTAGCCTTGGCTGTCCTTGAACTCACTATACAGACCAGGCTGGCCTTGAATTCAGAGATCTGCCTGCCTCTGTGTCCTGAGTGCTGAGATTAAAGGTGTGTGCCACCAACAACTAGCTACTTTTTCAGCTCTTATGGTCCATATTGTTCTTCGAATATTCACATTCCCAGAATTGGAATACTACTTAATTGAACTACTATCTTCTGTCATTATGGATATGAAACAAAAGCCCTAATAGACTTGCACATGACATCTGATCCACTGTTTGTAAGTTCCCTGTGCTGTTACTGAATGATAAGGTCCTGCGGGCAAAGACTAGGATTTACTACTTTTTACTCAACCCAGCACCTAGTATAGTGAGTCTTGCATAAAGTAGGTGTTTTAGCCATTTTGAGTAGTAGAATCCATGTCACCCCAACAGTGACTTGTGGTATGTAGTACAAAGGCTGTTATGATTACCTTGTTAGTCTATCACTCAAAACAAGAACATTCCAGCATAGCTGTATACTAGGCTTTTCAGAGGAATACAATCAAATACTTGATGGCAAGTAAAATGGCCACCCAAAGCATGCTTTGAAAAGGACTTCATTTTATTTTCAGGAGCTTTGGTGGAGGTATAGAAAAGATGGAATATTGTGAGTGTTTCCCCCTCTTATTATTGACCTGATAGGTGTTTCTTAAAAGGAATAAAACAAAACTACCATGCACAGAATTTGAAGGCTCCAAACTGATCTGACTCATTAGATTTAACAAAATCCAACAGAAAGTACTTGTCGAGTCCCTGGGCCTTTTGTATTATCCTTTACCTAATTCTGTAGTGATTTTTTTTTTCAGCTCCTAAGTGCCAGAAATAGGCACATCTCCAGAAAGTGAGCACATTTCCCTCCACAATATGACAATGCTGTCTGACAGCTATTAGAACTTGAAATTCAGGGCTTGCAAAGTAGTTCTTCAAGAGAAGCTCATTTTCAATAAAAGCATTTGGTGTTCCATTTCTCTCTCTCTTTCTTTCTTTCTTTCTTTCTTTCTTTCTTTCTTTCTTTCTTTCTTTCTTTCTTTCTCTCAATTGAAATTCATTTAAAATTTCTATTCCATAGGAACACTTTTGTGTTTCTGTAATCAATCATCAGGTATATACTTAAAAATTTATTACTAGAACAACATGAACAAAACATGTATATATGATATTTGTTCTTAACAAGTATCTCAAAAACCATTTGTTTTTATTCTCCATCATATATAGTTTGAGAGTTTTCCTCTCCAATGTTTCTGGTGGGAGCTGCTGAGGGATGCTGAAAATGGCAGCTTGGTATTGCTGTGGGATGTTCTGTATGGCAAATGTGTTGCTCTGATTGGTTAGTAAATAAAACACTGATTGGCCAGTAGTCAGGCAGGAGGAAGTATAGGCAGGACAAGGAGGAAAAGAATTCTGGGAAGTAGAAGGCTGAGTCAGAAATACTACCAGCCACCACCATGACAAGCCGCATGTGAAGATGCCGGTAAGCCACGAGCCATGTGGCAAGGTATACATTTATAGAAATGGGTTAATTTAAGATATAAGAACAGTTAGCAAGAAGCCTGTCATGGCCATACAGTTTATAAGTAATATAAGTCTCTGTGTTTACTTGGTTGGGTCTGAGGGGCTGTGGGACTGGTGGGTGACAAAGATTTGTACTGATTGTGGGCAAGGCAGGAAAACTCTAGTTACATGGTACTATGGTACATTCACAATTATCTAACATCTAAAATGATAGAAATCATAAGAATCTAGAAAATTCTTTTTTTTCCTTTCTGAAGGAAGCACCGTCCTACTTTTAGTCAAAATAAATTGAGTTTTCATCTGTATCTCTGCACTTTCAGTTAATGAAAACCCCAGAAGTTACTCAACCTCTCAAGGCCTGTGTCCACATCTATTAAATGAGTGTTCCGAACAGGTCCTGAATCCGGAGAGTTGTTGAACATTTAATGAACTAATGCAGTTGAAGTGCTTTGACCAGAGCACAGCACAATAAACAGCATTTGAAAATATTAGCAACAGTAATAGTTGATTCCTAGTTCAGTCCTGAGTGCTGTTTGCAGCTCTGACTCAAGCGAGCTGAGAGAAGGAAGTGGCTTCTCTGGTTGGAGTTATAAAAAGATTCGAGGCTTTTAGAAGTACAGCCAGTCCATAACTCTGTCCTCTGTCCTGAGGAATAGCAATAAGATGACCAGACCCTGTACTGCAGTAAAATAACCCTTAATAGCTCCAAGCCACAGCTCCTGGAACTAACCATAGTGGTTGGCTGTGCAAGCCCCTGACCTACCCAGACCCTCCCCTCTCACTTCAGCTAGCTAACTGTCTGGCAGGCAACAGGAGATGGTAGTCATTCTGTACCATAAAGCCAGCAAGCATTCAACATATTTTTTTTTTCTGGGAAAGAGATTATCATGTACATCTAAAAGACAATCTTTGGGCCAGTTTTATGTATAATCATTTATCATTTTGTTAAGCAATTTTGAAGACCAGAGCAATAGTTTACTCTTGGGAACAACAAAACACTTCAGCAGCTTTTCATTTTCAAAAATAAAAATTGTTTCTTAAAGGCTTTTTGTTTTAAGTAAATCTATACTTTCTAACCAATCACTGTGAGAGTGACTTTAGACTTGGAAAGTTCATGTTGACAATTGGAAGTGGCTTGGGTGCATCCAGCAGTGTGCTTTCCTGTTCTCACCAGGAGGAGCCCTAAAGCACCAGGTGTACCTCGTGCTTAGAGAGGGCATGAGGGAGGTGGCAAGGAGAACTAGAACACCCAACAGCCATTGACTAGGCATCATCTTCATCCAGGTTTGGAAATAAATGGCTTTCATTAGTTTAGGGATTTTAAAAAATATTTTGCATTTGTTTTCTTAATATACAGTCTCACATTTTAGCCCAGGTTGGCCTGGAACTTACTGTGCTACTAATGCTGGCCTCAAACTCACAGCAAGCCTCTAGTGCTGGGGTTATAAGTTCAGATTTCATTCATTCGTTCTGTGGTCATTCTCCCTTCCTCCCTCCTTCCCTCCTGCCCCCCCCCACCTGGATTCCTATGTCTCAGGGTGGCCTGGAACTTACTATGTAGCCAAGGATAACCTTGAAATTCTGATCTTCCTGCCTCTGCCTGGCTTGGATTCCAAGCATCCATTAACACGCTTGATCTCTGATACGAGGTCTGACTTCTGTAGTGCTGGCGCATGTCAAAGCCCAGGAGTTTTAGATGCTCAGCAAGCACTCTTCCAGGGAGCTGTAGCTCCAGCCTTGGCTTTCACTGGTTTGCTTTCCTTCTCTTCCTCTCTTTTTAATTCTCTAAGAGTTGTATAAAAAACAAAACAAAACTATATGTTGTAAAAAACAAACACACACACAAAAACTATTATCTTTCTTTTACCAGCAAGGAAACACAGGCTCAGAGAAGTTAAGGAACTTTTCTAATGTGTGCATGGCTGAGAAATAATCAAAATGGAAATTCAAGCCCAGGCTAGATGCACTCTTGTTCTCATGATTTGAACCACTGTGCCATAGTCTTTCTTTTGATAACTTTAAAATATTGAGGTTCCCTTCCCCACCCTTCATGAAATCTAGTTAGTTTCAGTCTTTCATCTTTGTCTCTGAAGACTCTGACCTCACTTTTTTGGGGGGTAGATTGAAGAAGGAAAAAGGTGGTGACTCACTCAAGTCAGGCCAAGCAACAATCCCTCCTAACCTCTGAATCTCTGAGTTATTATGTGACTCATCCTATTGCCTTTATGAGATTTAGCTTCAATCCTTGCTCTGCTACCTACTGTTAATGGGAATCCAAGTTTCTCTGACTCATAACCTCTTCTTCTATAACAGAAGTTACTTCTATCTCATAGGATTGGTAAAAAAAAAAACTTTCAAATAAACACTGCAGAAGACCCTGTGTGGTGTACTTCTAAGGGCTCAATCTATAGCACCCAGTACTTTGAGTTTGAATTGCAGCTTCTGTAAGTTGCCAGTTGTGTGAGTTGAAGCAATTTACCTCAACTACAAAATGAGAGGGAATAGCATCAGCTTCATATAGGTGCTTCTGGGAGGACCAAGTAGATTAATATGGTTAGTATCTTTAGATAGAGCTTATCCCACAGTAAGTATTCCATTATTTTTCTATCATGCAACATGTTCAAGGCATATAAAATCTGGCTGCTCTTATTTCTTTTGTGTTGGGCACAAGTCCCACTTGCTTTCTATAATAATCCCAGCCTACATTATTTCTGAGAACTCCTCAAACACAGGTCTAGCTTAGATTTGAAGTTCCAAGAAGCCAAGATAGCATAGTGGTCAATACTCTGCATTGTGAAGTCCCAAGAAACATGCTGTAGCTTTTCCCCCAAGATAGAGAGCAATGGTCCTCTATCATCATGACCAACAGAGAGAGGCAGGAGAAAGACTATGATTTTGGGACACCAAGATATGAGTGTATTGAGTAGAGCAATGGGAGAAGACATGTAAAGTAACACTAGAAGAGATCTCTCTTTTTTCTCTCTGGAATGGAGGTAATCCCCCCAAACACACACACACACACACACACACACACACACACACACACACACACACACACACTTCCAAAACTGGAGCTGGCCTAACTGTACAGTACTGGTCTTACAAGCCTTCTACAAGCCCTGAGAAATAGTTCCTTTCTCTTTAGTCATGGCTTAGTCACAGGCAACACAGAATGGTTGAAAGGATGGAGAATGTCCACCAAAGGATGAGGACTGATTTTCTGCTTTAGAGTGGAGTACAGAAGATGGCAGGGGCAGCTTTGCGTTTCAGTGAAAGAATCTTCCTGAGGGATTCTGGATGATTCACAGCTGAACAAGACTGTTGATGCAGTGTTACATATGGCTGGCCATCTCTTTTTACAGAATACAAGTTCCATGAGGATAGGGACTGAATTTATTCAGAATTATCCACTTAACCTAGTGTTTGGCACAAACACAAGAAATAGGCCATGTATGCATACAGTACTCCTGCCTCAGAAAAGAAAAGGAGCCTACTTGGAGGGCATGTATATTTTTCCTTTCCCCAAAGGAGTTGGGGGGAGCGTTAAGCCTCACCATTCATTATGGATTTCAGTGGCAACTTAGAAAAAACAAAAACAGAAAACAAAACAAACAACTACAACTAAAGCACAATCTTCTCTAGCATCTGTCTTCTATCCTCAGCTTTTCCATCAGACAAAGGCAATTTCAAGCTACCGTTCAAGTTACAAGGTTTCTTGCGTCAATTTTCTTCTTCCTACAGAAACTTGATTGCGCCTGGGTATAGCATTTATGTAAATTTCAAGTGCCACTCCTATTTGTCTCTGGGCTAACTTAATGGATCATGTTAATCTCAATCAGGTCTGCCACTCAGTCCTCTTATCCCCTTCACCTTTCACCTAATTGCCAATTTTCCTTGAGGACCCGGCTGTAGAGGCCCTATTGATTCCTTCTTCCTCCTTCACCAGTGGACATCTATTTCATTTGATTATTCCTAGAAACAGTAAGTGGATGATTTCATGTGTTCCTGATGTGCAGTAACTACATGCAGCCACCATGAAACTGCAGCATTACTCTGGAAATGGCTTATCTATACAGCTACACACAATAATGGTGGCAAAATCCCTCAAATATTTTGTTAAGAGGAAGGAGCCTGTTTAAAAGGAGAAGGATGGCATAATACCACACTACAAATTCAATTATGTGTAGCCCAAAACCAGCTAAAGTTAGTCTTATTAGAAGAGTAAGGGGGCAGTTACTGGGAGGTGGAACTAGATGGATTTTGAGGGTGCTGGAAATATTTTCTTTTGTGGTATGTATGTAGGTATAAGAGCATGGCTACGTTTCAAATTTCCATAGAGATGAACACTTTTCTTTTGTTCATATTTCTGCAATAAAAATTTCCCCCAAAGGAGTCTGTAATACCCCACTGTGTATAAACTCCATATGAATTATATATTTGTGTGAAATAGGGAACTCTTATTCCTTCCAAAGAGATCAAATAACAAAACTGGAAATGGGTGTGTGTCTCAGCTGGACAATTAGGGTGACTAGAAACTCTAGTTCATCTTTGGGTTCTTCCATGGACTTTTCCAGGTCTATGTCTGCTTATGGACTTTCCACAGTTCAAGTGCCATCTTTCATGCTAAATGTTGACCAATAGTCTCTCTTCCTTTGCTTTGACATTTAACCAATTTCAGGTAAATTTTCTAGGACTGAAATGCAGAGACATAGCTTGGATATTTATTTGTGAATCTCCATGAGGCTGCATATAAATATTCAGTTCATGCCTTCAAACTAAACAGAATTCAACAATCAGAGAAGATAGAAGGGGAAGGCTTTTTCATGATAAGGATGGGTTTGATTATCCTTACTTTGTGCAGTCTATGCATTTATAGGTAACACTTGAGCTAGTAGTTTCCAAATTGCATACCGACATAATGGAGTATCTCCTTTGAATGAAGACCAGTAACTTAAATATTTATGTGGGTTTTGCAAGGTTGTTGCTTTAAAGAATCAATAGATCCAGGGCATTTTTTTGATACAACATTTATACCTTCAACTACTTATGAGTTGGTTTTAAAGGCCCATGACATGTAGTAATATGTAAGTTTGCTGAGGCGTAAATTTGAATTACACACACTTCAAAGATAGTATGATAGAGGGATTGACTTCATAAAAATGTGATGGTTCTTAGGAGAAAAATAGAAATTTAATGGAGGAAATTATATATGCCAAAAATACAATGGATTAGTGAATTGGAGAGAGGCTGGAGATCAAGTTTTCTGAATGCCCTTCCTGAATTTCAAGGGTTCATTGTACTTCAATTTCTTCATCATAATCATCATAGATTTAGTCTTCAGCTACTTATTTGTCTTTAATTTCATCAAGACTTTCCTAACTGTAAGGCATACAACTGAATACTGTTGGGAGATGAAAACAGATTCAGTATAGAATGATCAGATTTTTATGACAGGGAAATAAGAGAAGACAAAGTGAAAAACTCGAAGAGAATCTTGACTTTTAGTCTCAGCTCTTCACTGACTTGTTCATTTATTTATTTTGACAGAGGGCAGGTGAACTAACCCTCCTTCTCTAGTACTCAGTTTCTCTATTTGTAAAGTGAAGAGGTTGGACTAGGTGGAGGTTGGAAATGGTCTTAGGATCTTATAGGAGATGACTACTCAAAGTTACGTACTCCCTTCAAGCTATGTTTTTTGGTATACGTGTTGCCTGCAAAAATGTCATCATTGAGCTAAAGCCATCAGAATATGAAACTGCACCTGAAATAGCTTTTTAGCCAGGAAAGATGCAGAAGTGGCCTAATCAGATTTAAATAACCAAACACATGCCTCATAGACTTTGATCAGTTTTGGAACTTTTAAGTGCTGAGAATGGAACACAAGCACTGGCATGCTTAGAAAATGCCCTGGCCATGAGCTGTACTCCCAGCCCTGTGGTAGTTTTTAATTCTTTGGATGGTTTTGACTATAAAAAAGAAGTTTTCACTCTTATATTTTTTTCTGAATGCTGATATTTAGTTTACTGGAGCTAGAGAAGTATGCTGAGGGTCTGCCTTTCATTTTAGGCGTCTTAGTGAATGGAATGCAGAAAGATTGTAGGTCCAGAAAGGTTGCTGTCTTAGGAGATGGGAGTGCAAGATGGAGAACAATATCCAACCCAGAATCACAAACTACTCAGAACTAAGAAGGGAGCATAGCCTTCTCTCACTAGATAGATGGGCACAGCGGAGATTTAAAGAAGAGTTATTTAAAATACATATTCATACACAGTAGAATGCTAGTCAGCTATGGAATGAAGAATCCTGTCATTTGTGACAATTTGGATGAACCTGGAGACATTGTATAAAGTGAAATAAGCCATTCACAGAAAGAAAATCACTGTACCATCTCACTCCTGTGTGAAATCTTAGCAAGTTGATTCATAGGGCTGGGGAGATGGATCAGCTGTTAAAGGCCTACAACCAAATGGATGAAAAGTTGTTTTATAGTAGGACTACAATAGTGGTTATCAGGCACTGGGATGTTTAAGGAGGGATTGGTAAATGTTTTCAAAATTCATAAACTTTCAATTAGAAAAGAGGACAAAATTTGAATTCCTATAGTTAACATTGGAAACAAGAAATATATTCCATTCTTGAAAGATGCAGTTTTCTCAAAATAAAATTGATAAATGTGTAACCATCTATATGTCTAATTAGCTAGATTTCATAATGTATATATAAAAGAAAATGTGATACATATGTGATAAATACATGTAATTTTATCAATTAAAATTATTTTGAATTATGTATTATTTAAAATACATAAAGTATAAATACTATTGCAATAAATTTATATTAAACATAAAAATATGTCAATACGCATATTGAATACCTACTATGTACCAGGTGCTGAGGCTACAATGGTGAACGAGGCAGGAAAGGCTTAGCTTTATAGATCTGACTGACAAAGACTGACATGAATATGTCATAGAACTATCTCTAAAACCCACAACAGAGAGGGATTGAAGCTGAGGGAGCATGGCATAGAACGCAAGGCTTGACTAGGTCAGGAAAATGAATGAATGCCTCTCTGATGTTGTGATGAGAGCTGAAAGACACATGGGAGCTAGCCAGATGGATGGTAAGGGCAAGTCTGAAGGATCTGTGAGAAGACAGAACTTAGTACAAGGAACAGAAAGCAGGTCATTGTGGTTAGAGAAGAGAGCATTAGGGCAGGGGAGAGCAGGATATGGCTACAGGTGTATGGGGTATTTGTCCCCAGAGCAACAGAAACTTATAGGAGGGCTTTAAGCATGGGAAAGACATGTTTACATTTGTGGTTTAAGTCTGGCTGCTGGCAGGGGTGACTGAGATGGAAAATGGAGTGAGACATGAAGCTAGGAAGAGAGTTTAGGTCCACCTGTGAAAAGATTCAAACAACAGGTCAAGGAATTGAATTTAGCTAGCTGGTAAGAAGAGCCTACCTATAACAGAGACTGGCAGACTGGGCTGACTCAAGCAGCCGGTAGTAAGAGAGTCCTGTGAGAACTCAACATACTTTGCTGTCTAATGAACACAGTAAAGCGGTAATGTAACAATGGAGGCCCCCCCTTTTTTACCTTATGTTCTGAAATTAACAGGTAGCTCAGATAACCACCTAAGGGTCCTTACCTTCATCTAAGAAGTGTGATTCTAGTTTCCAAAACATTTACATCACTGTAGAATATATCAAAAATGTAATTCTGTCTTGCAAAGGTCTGATCCCATGAAATTTATGAAGTCTCTGCTAGGAATCTCATAGAGCTAAACTCATACTACTAGTTCTAATTTGTATAGCAATTACTCGGGAAAAAAAAAGCCTTAGCCACTTATATAGAAATATATTTACTATGTCATGGACTCTGGGTCAGAAACTCGGGAATGGCTTACCTAGGTCTTTTGTCTCAGGGCCTTTCCTAATCTGCTATGAAGGTTAGGGTCATATTTGAAGGTTGCAGTGGGGGAGAATCTGCTTCCAAGCTTATGTGATCATTGGCAGAATTCAGTTCCTGAAGAGTTATTGGCCCAAAGCTCTCAGTGCCCTGCTGGCCAGTGGCTGGTAGTTACTATCAATTCCTTGACCTGTGTATGTGTCCATCATGCCATCTTCTTCATCAAAGTGTCCCAGCCAATGAAATAATAAGATACCCTAGATGCTTGTTCTCTGGGACTCTTGTAGTCTTTTTGTCAAAGTTTGATCTGTACATAGGAGGCAATTGGCAAGCAATATATGTGAGAGAATATAATTTAGAGGCCAACTATAGATGTAACCAACTGTCTTATTAAATAAGAAACACAGAACCAATGTAAAAGAGAAAGCCAAGAGGTCAGAGCTCAGAGCTAAAACCTTACCCTTCCTCCTTCGGTGCTCCTACTTCTCCGAAAGAGACCTACTTCCTGTGTGTATGTCTTTACATAGTCTTTCTGTTCTGCCTTCTCATTGGTTGTAAACCCAAACACATGACTGCCTCATCACTGCCTGTATGTACAGCTCTCCAGGTGTTAAAGGCATGTGTCTCCAATGCTGGCTGTATCCCTGAACACACAGAGATCTACCTAGCTCTTCTACCAAGTGCTGGGATTAAAGGCGTGTGCCACCACCGCCACACTCTTGCTATGGCTCTAATAGCTCTTTAGAGCTATTATTTATTTATTACTTTATTTATTAATATACAATTAAAACCACATTTCAGTACAAATAGAATACCACCATAGCCAACTGTATGATACATGCAGTGAAAGAGTCAAAGAACTTTGAAGGGAAGAGTTAGTGAGACAGGGAAGAGAAAGTACTCCAAATGAGGAGCATAGTGCACACCATAACATGGAGGTAGAACAAGTCTGGTCTATTGTCAAACAGTAAGAGCAGCTGCCTGGACAGAGTAGAGCGTAAGTATTGAAGTGGTGTGATAGAAAGCAGCAGGACAGGACCGTAGAACCACGTCCACCTTAAGGATTTAAAAGGGAGTCAGTGTTGTGAGAAAAGAGCCATCATTTTCACAGTGAGTGTTCCTGTCAGCGTCCAAGAGGCTGACCATGTGACTGATCCTCAAAGGGATACATGTTGACGAATATGTACTTTTTTGACAAGAGTGTAATTTTATTTAAGTACTTATTATTAGTTCCAGGTTGTTGTTTTTTTTTCTGAACATTCTCCTTCCAGAACAAAATAATTGGGTAGCGGCTCTTCTTTTCTTGCTTTACATTTCTTTTGTTCCTAAATAAAAGCAAGAGAGCCCTTTTTTTCTTTTTTGGTTGTTGTATATGGTTTCCTTTTTAGGTTAATATGAAATGTTTTTCTCTCCAGACAGGTCTCTTAACCCTAAGCAGGCTTCCTCCACTTTCAATACACAAAGACTGTAAACTAATAAAATAGTTATCATCACTAAATAGTTCAAAATGACGGAGCTGGTGCATTTTATTTCTAGTTCTCTATGGGGATTAAAAGTGATTTGGGGAAATGATTTGCTTTGTTCCAGTCCCTAACACAGCGACACATAGCATCTGATAAATGTGCCCAGCAGATGACTGAGTGCAATGCCAATGATTTTTAAATGTGACAAGGAATTTCACTTGACCTAGCACAATTTTAGCCAGTTCCTTGTGCAAAATGAGAAATCAATCCAGATACAAATTGCATTTGTATCATTTTAAACTGCTCTGGGGGATCGCCACCTCCCAGGTAGAGGCTCCATATAACAATAAGCCAGTTTATCAAAGATGGGATTTACTGCTCGTTGTTTTTCTATTAGGGAGGAATTACGCTAAGCCCAGCAGCAGACATTTTGTGTTACCATGGCAGCCCATATTTCCTGCAGGGTTGTGACCCCTAATGACTACAGTGGGAAGGCAGGAAAAATAGAGACTCTTTGAAGATTAGTAAATAAATGCATTACTTATGCAAACTGTCTCTGAGATGGCCCCACAGTACAGAAGAGAAACCAGGAAACTCTTCAGACTGAGCAAATGGTTGTATGTAAATACCTGCACTGGAAAAAACATCACCTTTCATTTGATTATTCCTTTAAAAGTCTGTTTGTCCTGATAATAAAAGTAGTGTAAACTGGACTTCATACTGGGAAAGCAGTATTATTGTTCATAAAAATACAAACATTGCTGTTTCCCTTTCACCTAGAGGAGCTAATTTTTCCCCATTGACCCTTCAGATGTACTATGGTTCCTGGAATGATTTTCCAGTTTTGCTCGATGGGTCACACATGGGTTGGGGAGGGAATGAGCATATGCAACTTCATGGGAGCATCAATTATACATTCCACCCTTTTCTTGTTAAAAGTAGGTTGATATTATTTTTAACCAACTTGCTTTGTTTTAATAAACCTGCTATATTGTGTTGAGTCTACAATTTGTAAGGTATTCTCTTAGCATACATGTCCTTTGAAGTCACATCTGTATTTGTTCATTCAAGATATATGTATTTGATGCCTACTCTATAACTAATGTTCAAGGGACTGCATTCAGTTTCTATTATTTGGGCAGATCAAATGTAAGAGGGTTGCATTTTTGTGCCATGCCTTCCATTAATCTTCAAGTATATTCTTTTATTGAGCATAGAAAGAGGGAAATACGGTAGATTAAGAAATTAATCACATATCTGTAATATTTCTTGCCCATTTTGTCACAACTTACTTGTATTAGAAGCCTTTATTCATGGGGAAGATAGTCTGTATCAGGTAGAGTTCTAGCCCTTGACTATAAAGTTGTGTACAAACCCTGACTTTGTTCTCAAGGACAGTATGGTCTAGTAATGGTTCCAGTAGCTCTCTGTAACTTGGATATTTGCCTTACTTCTGGTCTGCAATGAAAACCAAAAACAGTCTGTGTCTAGGAGAGCAGCCCTGGTGGAATGGATTGGTTTGGGCTGACCTGTCAGTATTTGCCCTCCTGATTTTTGTGTCCAGGGTCTCAGCAATGTTCCTTGTCTTTTCTCCCTCAGTCTTCCTATATATTATGTTCTACTAACCATTCTGTGCTTTCTTCATAACCAGGAAGGTCTTCCAAGCTGGACATTTGACAGTTGACATTTTTAAGTGGTAGGAGTATTATCTCATTGTACAGATTACCTCTGCCTCCTTCTTTAGGAATTCGAATACCTCACTATTCATGCCCCCAGCCCCAGAAGAGGTTGCCAGTCTAAAGGAAACCTGGTCTAACATTAGAAAACAGCTCCCTTAAGCCCTCATCCTTCAACTTGGCTTTAATATCTTTTAGTATGTGGGTCTGCTATTGTGGGTCTGCTGGGTGACTTGAGCAGTATTTTGAAGCTCTGAAGCTCTTTGGCCAAAGGTGCTAAAGAATTTCTTTTATTATTACCACTCTAAGGGGTATTACTTAACATTAGGCGCATGTTTGAGGCAGGTACCATGTTCTGTGGAAGAAATCAAAGCTTCACCTCTGAATGCAAACCAAAACATTCTTTGACTTTGGTTTGAAGTTACAAAATTTTAGGAGAGAAAGAGAGAAGTCTAATGTGCGTAGGAAACAATCTTTCCACATCAATTTGTTTTCCATGCCACCACTAATAATTACTGGACAGAAGAGGGGATTTAGACCAAATAAAACCACAGTGAGAGGGCATACCTAAGAAAATAAGAGGGCTCAGCAGTTTGGAAGGCTACTGATGCTCTGTCTCCAAGCTGAGCTGCAGAAGGAGAGTAAGCAATGCCTTGCCTGGTTTAGCTGAAGTTCATTGTGCTTGTAGGATCACTATGGGCTATCCATCTTGTAGCCTCTGATGCTGTATCCCACTGCCTAGCCGGAAGGCAAGGAAATAAACACCTCTATTCATCAAGTGAGGGCCCAACAGACCATAACTCTGTTCCTATCTCTCAGAGACAGTAAATTAGTATTATAAGTCATGGTAAGAATATTTATGAAAGTCTTTTTCCAACTCAAAATTCTTTGATTCTGTGATAAACTTCCAGAGAGCTGCTTTTAGAAGAACCTATTTAATATTCTATCCGTTCTTGCCTCTGGTTCTCTGTCAAATGATTCTATCCGCTCCTTTGACCATGGCCTGAGTAGGAGAGAGTTGTGCTTTGTGTCCCTTAGCAAATTCTCTGCAATGATGAATTCTAATTGCTTAGCAGCTGTGTACCTGTCAAACATGGGGCTGGGAAAGCACTGGGGATTGGCACCAAAGAATGGGCATATGGAGAGAGGTATGCCAGTGAAAGGGAGGTTGCTGCCTCTACCTCTCTGCTACCTGTTCCCTCCAGGTTCCAGGCAACTTTCCCAGACACCCCAATGCACTTGAAACCACAGAAAAAGCATGGCTGGATTTGGGTTTTCCTGGTCTGCAAAAAAGACAGGAGGAGAGAGAGTCCACCATCTGCTTCTCCTGTGTTAGCCCACTAGACTTGGGGTTAGTTTTGCTTCTGTCAGTACCTGGGCATTTCACAGACTCAAGAGGAAGACCTCAAATATATTACTGCCTTGGAAGTGAGCTAGTAGTTGGAGGAGGCAACAAGGAGATGGGCAAATATTCTTAGTGTTCCATGGACTGTAGAGGAAAATCTTTGAAAATTATTTATGGATGGACTTGAGAGCAGCATTCTTCCTCTGGGCTGGAAGTGCTCATGATGGAAAATAGACTCTAATAATGTTTGTGGCATTCAAGAATTACTTTGCAGGCAATCTCCATGACAAGCCTGCTGGTGGGATCTGATGGCAATTCTAGAGGGAGGGCAGAAAAATAGGGCTGTTGAAAGAAATTGGGGCTCAGAAAATGGAAGAAGACAGGCCAGATGACAAGATGATTGATGCAGCATGTGGAGCTGCAGAGGGACTCCCAGGAGAGGATTCCATTAACCAGGCAGGGAGAGGCTGCCAGCAGCGGCCTGAAATCAAGGAGTAGTCAAGGAGCCATCATTCCCAGGTTGGCCACCAGCACCCAGGAAAGAGCTCATTGGAAGTAATTGCAAAGAGGACAGAATCATCAGGCCACTGTCGGAATGGCCTATACAACAAACCAGTTTGCTTTGCATAGGATTAAATCTTCATTTCTAACTTCAAATATAAAATAGAAGGCATTTTTGGAAACATGGAATATTATCCAGGACCAAAATATATCCCCAAACCTGATTACTGGTGATAACCCACTGTTAATACTTACAGCCCTGCATTTTCCACGGTAAGCCACATATGCACATTCTTGATTTGACTATTGTGAATGATTCTGCTCTAAGTATGGGAGTGAAGATGTCTCTTTGGCATGCTGACTTTAGTTCCTTCAGATATTTATCCAGAAATGGGATTAGTGGATCAATGAATCAACACTAGTCTTATTTTCAGCGTGTTGAGGAACCACTCTACTGGTTCCCCCAATGGCAGTATCAATTTACTTTCTCACCAAAAACATACAAGAATTTCCTTTCTCTACCCTCTGGGCTGGTGGACAGTTCTTGATGATGTTCCAAACAAAATCAAATATGTTATTTCCTGCCACCACCCGTCCTCCTCTAACTAGGCTTTTGCCACCATTAGGTGAGTTAAACAAACAAACAAACAAAAAATAGTCACTCAACATTTTGAAAATGCCTCTGAGGAGGCATTGGTGTCCCATTGAGAACAAGTGCTCAGTCTATTGACCTTTCTTCTCTGTGGTGATATTTTATTTGTGCTGAAATGTGGTGATATTTTATTTGTACTTTGATACATAAAGTGACCCTGGAGAATCAGAGGAAAAAGAAAGCCATTATAAGTAAACAAAGAAGCCGGGCAATGGTGGCACATGCCTTTAATCCCAACACTTGGAAAGCAGAGACAGGGTTTCCTTTTAAATAGAAAGAAAAAGGAAAATAATGGGTGATGTCGCTCTGTATGCTGTGAATGTATTGCTCTGATTGGTTGATAAATAAAATGCTGATTGGCCAGTAGCAAGGCAGGAACTATAGGTGGAATAAGCAATCAAGGAGAATTCTGGGAAGAGGAAGGCTGAATCAGGAGAGATCAGTCTGCCATCCAGGGAGCAGCACACAGGTAAAGCCATGGAACACGTGGAAACATATAAATTAACAGAAATCGGCTGAGTTCAAGTGTAAGAGCTAGTCAATAATAAGCCTGAGCAAATGGCCAAGCAGTTATAATTAATATTAACCTTCTGTGTGATTATTTTATAAAAGGCTGTGAGACTGTGGGTGAGAGATTTGTCCCAACCATGGGCCCGGTGGGACACAGAAAAACTTCTGACTACACTTCTCCATGACCAGGCAAGACCTATTCTCACCTCCTGATTGTTGTCCTCACCAGTGTTTTTTCTGCTGGAAAGTTCTCCCTCCAGTCAGCTGAATGGCTCTTTCCCTTCCAGGGCTTAACTTTCTGTGCAAGGAACTCTACTGTAGAGATCCCTTCCCTAACTTTCTAGTTAAAACAGTGTTCTAGCTAGTCAAACTCTGGCATTGGATACTTAATTTTTTCTCTTCATAATCTTATTCTTCCAACCTACTCTTACCTTAGATAGCTATTTTCTTGCCCAGCTTTTGCTCAGCTGATCCAGTAGATGCTAGTGACTCTTCAGAAATAACTAAAAGAAGGACTTTTTATTATGTAATCCACCAACGCTGTGTCCCATCAAGATCAGAACATTGATGTGTTATGTTTCACCTCAGTAATGGAAGGGTAATAGTTGTTTTCTCTTCTCAGAGGCCTTTCATATTATGAGCAGGTACTAGCAGCCAGCCTGTTACTTGTCCACACCATGCCTATATTTAGCTTTGCCTTTTGTTCCTATCAATGGTAAGTATTTATAAATCAGGAATCAAACTCCCCATAAAATGATGTTGCTGTACTATTTTGAAATGTTTCCTCTCTTTAGAGGAAAAGATCTGTTCTGTTTTTTACTTTAAAAATACATTTTTCACGTGATGTATTTTGATCACATTATTCCCTCTCTGGCAATTCCTTTAAGATCCTCATCTTCCTACCCATCCAACTTTATGTTCTTTCTCTGTCAAAAAAATAAAAAAGTGAAAATCAAAACAAACAAACAAGCAAAAAAAAACCAATAGGACAAAAATTAAAAAACACCAAAAAGCAAAAATCAGAAAGCACAGAAAAACTATGGAGTTCATTTTGTGTTGACCAAATAGTCCTGGGCATGGGTCTGCCCTGAGGTGTGGTTGATACTCCCAGCGTTAGTCCATTGAGGAAAGTGTTTTTCCCTTTTCTAGAAGGTATCAATTGCAAGTAGTTTCTTGGTTAGGGGTTGGACTTCATGTTCACTTCCCCTTCTTAGTGCTGGGCTTTTGTGTGCCTTGAAATTGTGGCAGTCTAATGCATGTTGTCACAGTCTCAGTAAGTTTATGTACATCAGCCCTGTTGTATATGAAAGACACTGCTTCCTTAGAGTCACTCAGCACCAATCTTGCCACCTTAGAGGAAGGCAGGAAAGAGAGGGCATGGAATACTTGTGACATGAAAGTAGAAAGGGAGACCATTTGAAAAGAAAAGAACACAGAGGAGGGCAATGGGGGACAAAAATGAATTAGTAAGAAGTATTTTCACTCATATGCATGCACACGCACATGTGCGCGCGCACACACATACACCCACACCCCCCCACACACACACACTTGTGAAAACGCCATAACAAAACTCATTATTTATATGATGACTTAAAATTTTAATTAAAAAAAGGAAAAAAGGAAGGCTAAATATGCCTGTGCTCTTGGTTACCTCTTTCATTCACTTAGTAGTTCAATGAACCAAATAAGCACAACTGTCTTCTCTCCCATATGTGAGAAGGGGATATCACTGAAGTGAGAAGATTGTATCTCTGTGATTGGGTAGTGGTGAAGCAAGGGGTGGGGGTTACGAGAGTGGGAGGAGGTAGCTTAGCCAGAGTGTGCATGCAAATTACATAAAGTGAATCAAGACAAACACAATCTAATATTTGATGGAAGAAGCAATGGGGAGAGGAAATGAGAAAGATAAAAATCAGATGTTGAATCAAGCCAAGAATAGAACAAATAAAAGAGAGCAATTTACAGCAAGTCCCACATATTCAGTGAGTCACCTTGTTCAATTTCTCCTTTCAGGTCTCCAATTAAATGTCATCCCAATAGCTGGATCACCCCCTGAACATCCTAAATCAAATCAGACTTTCCCACTGTCACGTCACATTCCCCATAGCACGCCTATTTTCTACAGCAGCACTACCCCCACCATGGTATACTCACATACTTCCTGTTTATCATTCTGTCTCTACCCATCCCTATTTACCACTGGGATGTCAGAACAGTACTCTCTACCTAAGATTTCCCTAGTAAGTAACATTAATGGTAACTTGTTATTTTTTATCAGACATACTCCTTTGTTTTCCTTCTTTCTCTATCGCTCTATAATGCATTAAAAACTGCAGAAAGACTTGACCCTTGAGTCCTGTGAACATCATCTGCTTTTGGTCATAAAAGCCCTGCAGGGTTGATTAGAGACCAGACCAATTTTTTCTTAGTACCTAACTCCTGCTCTGTTAGGAAAACATAGAAATAACTAGACAGTTTATCAGTGAAAGAAGATTTTTGCCTCTGATTCCAGGATGATGGTAGCACTGGGGCTGTCCTAAAACTAAATGTCTGAAACTAAATAAAGCTAACTAAGTAAGAGATACCCCATTTACTGGACAACTATTTATATATCATGACTATGCTGTCTCCTCACAACCACCATAAGTAATGTTCTGATCCTCATTCTATAGGAAAAAATGAAGCTCCAACAGGCTACTTCATCACCTAGTATCACAGAGACAGTGAGTCAAAGAGTTCATCATTTTTCTATTCCTCCTTGTTTATGTAGGGTAAATAATAGGCAGTCCTACTCTCAAGCCCTCTGCAAGCCTGTGTACACAGTAGGGAGTGATATCACACTTGACACCTGTATGAAGATGATACTATGGTCTACTCTACAGAAATGTCAGCAGACCTTACATAAACCCCACCTTGGTCAGTGGCATCAATGGACTAAGAAAGAAATGTCCTGCTTGAAATGTCTAACTTTGTCTATAATATAATGAGGAAATAATGAGTCTGCAGGTGCTGATTTCTCTGCATGAATACTTTCTGAGCAGCTCTTGGCTTTATGCTGTTCCCAAATTCTTCCATGAGATGTGTGCAAGTTGATTTTAAATGTGACTTTCTGTTATATCTTACTGTTATTGTGTATGTATAGCTGATGCCACCTTAGTGTTAAGGTTTCTAAAAGACATGGAGTAAGTCATAGTCATCTTGTGCCCCCCAAGTAAACTTTGGCTTTGAAACCAGGCTAATCATACCTTTACTCCATGATAGAGCTACATAGACAGAGTTCCAGGGGATACATAACCTGCAATAGACACTGGATTTTGGTTCTTTTAATAGCAAAATATTGGCCTTTCTCTGGCTTTGATTTTTTTCCGGTATCCACACATCCAATTGTCTTTTCATTCTTTTATACAATAATTCCCATCCCCTTGAGGATCAGAGAGATCTAAACTTTCTTCTTTTTTAAATTTCTTTTACCAAGAGCCCTGTAATCTGAGCTCAATGTATCCATAGATACATTCCTTAGCAGACTCCTGCTCCTGAATCAGGAAGGCACTCCACAAAGGCTGAGACCCCAAGTGGAGACAGTAAGTCTGTTTCCTTAGTACTTTATGCCTCTTGGTACAACAGTATCCCTGACAATCAGCAGATATTTACAGATGAATGTACAGTCTTGAGGAATGTCAATGCTTTTCCCAAAGTCATAACATAAGTTAAGTAGCAGATCTGGGATTCAAACCTGGGCTTTTTAATGCCTAGTTCAGAAGATGCTCCTTCTGGAACATGTTGGAGGAACAAAAGATCCTGGGGGCAAAATTGCTTCTACACCCAAATCCAGCTTGCCCCACACACTGCCTGATAGGAATTGATCAGTGGGGAAAAGTGTTATACCTTTCATTAGATCATTTGGGACCAGGGCCCAATTTGCTAACTATAACTGTATAGAGGTGCATTGATGTTCTCACCACAGATCTTACCAGAGATGAACCTTACTGGACAAGACTGTGAGTCTTTGCAGTGACATCCACTGAATGCCAAAATAAGTCTTTCAGAGACACCCCTTCCCTTATATTCTGGATTTCCTTTTCTCCATTTGAAAATTGTGGAATTCATTCGTTCTTTTTGGCAGCATGTGCTAAATTCAACCTGTGGTGATCTAAGAAAGTCCTGCCCCAGCTGATTGCTTCAACTTGTCTTGATACAGCCTCAGAATCCTTCCCCTCAATTTTTTTGAATACCTGAATATGCAGAGAGCTGTCTTATGTTCAGAGACTGGAAGACATCATATTCTTTAGTTGGATTATTAGACAAGGTGATAAATAGATTCAATGTAACACCTGTGAAAATCACAATAGCCTCTTTTTTGAAAATATGGAAAGACTTGTCCTAAAATTAACATGGAATTTCTAGGAAGTCTGAATAGCAAAAAGAACAAATAAATGAGGAAATAGTATCCTTGTGAACACTGGAGAACCCAAGCTTCAAAAGAGTGTGCTAATCAACTAAGTATGGACATACCTTTAACTCTAGCACTTAGGAGGCAGAGGCAGGTGGACCTCTGAGTTCAAGGCCAGCCTGGTCTACAGAGTGAGTTCTAGGACAGCCAGGGCCATGTAAAGAGACCTTGTCTCAAAAGAAGGAGGAGGAGGAGGAGGAAAGGAAGGAAGGGAGAAAGAAAAAAAGAGAAAGAAAGGAAGGAAGGAAGGAAGGAAGGGAGAGAGAGAGAGAGAGAGAGAGAGAGAGAGAGAGAGAGAGAGAGAGAGAGAGAAGAAAGGGGCTGGCCTAAGCATAGACAAGTAAATCAATGGAATACAATGGAAAGTTCAGAATTAAACCCATGCTATATACCTGTCATCAGTTGGGTTTTTTTTTTAATAATATGTCAAGACTCTTCCATTGGGGAAAAAGAAGTTTATACAACCAATGGTGAAATGTCATTCCCAAATTACTAATGTGACTAGAGAGTGTTTGTCTGTTAAAGAAAAGAACAGGTATTTGTGAGGATGTGGAGAAACTGTAACACTTCTAATATTGCTGTTGGGAACGTACACGTAAATCAGGTTGTTATTTCCTCAGAATGTTAAACAGATCTGCTATAGTCCCACTTATTCCACTGTGAGGTATATATCCCAAGGCACTGAAAACAGATACTCCACACATGTTCACAAGGGCTGTAATCACACTAAGCAGAAGTTGAAAGCTTATTAGATGGCCACTGACTGTTGAACAGATAAAATGTATTGTACCCATATAATGGACAGGCAGTACAAAAAAATGAAGAAATGACATACATTAGATCATGAATGAACCTTAAATATTATCCTAAGTAAATGAAGGCAGGTACCCATGGGTCACATATTATGTTATTATATTTAAATGTACTATCCAAATTATGTGGCTCTGTGGTATGGAAAACATACTAGTGTTTCCCAGGGCCTGGGGGCAGGCATGGAAGGAGGACACAGATCATTTACTACATATAAGGTCCCCATTTAGGATGCTGAATAGGATATTTGAGGGCTTGGTATAAGTGATGATTGTACATAACTCTGAATATATGAAATGTTACTAAACTGAGCAGTTTAAAATAATTAGTTCTATGTTACATGAATTTAAAAATCACCAAGTAGACCTTTTGCAAAGCACCAAGGACTCAGGTAGTCTATAGTAGGGACCACACACTTCTCTGGATTTTCATACTTGTTTAATGAACTTGGCAAATTATTTTAGGACCTGAGTTTCCTGCCAGGAGGTATCTTTGATCAAGGACAGAACTTAATCGCTACTTCTCCATGCACAGGAATGACAATGCAGAATTATCCAGACAGGAATCTGCTTCTCTCAAAGTGAACACAGCAGCCTGTGAGTAGCAGAGCAAAAACTCCATGCCATTCTTGCATGAACAACTTCCAGGGTCTGCAGATGCTCCTGACAGAAAAGTCACCTTGCTACTCACTTTGAAGTTTATGGGCCTGAAGATATCCTCCCCTTACACCTTGGAACCAGAGTCCAGAACATTCTGTCCTCAATCACAAGGTCTCAGATGAGCCTTTTTATATCAGTAGAATCAGAGGTTTGCAAATGATCATAATGTGTTGGAGATGAGAAATCAGATCTCGGCTTCGGTGAAGGATAATGTTTATTACATCCTAAAGAGCACTCAAGGAGATGGCAGCTAATACAGAAGTTGTATGAACATGTGCACCATTAAAAATTGTAATTAAGCTGACTCCCTGAGCATCAATAATGAAACCCAGTGCAGTTGTTTGCTGGAGAACAGGGTTGCAGTGGCACATATCAAGAGATCTGTGGAATCATTTGCAATGGCAGGCAAAGCACCAGTGTTGACCATGACCTACGGAGCAGGAGGGACCATGTGGCCCAGAGAAAGTGGAATTCACTTGTTTCTGCCTATGAGTTACAGTATTCACAATAGCAGGTAAAAGCCATGATAGGAAACCCTCAGGAAGTTACTGAAAAGGAAAACAAATATAACTGGAGATCCCCAAAACAATTTCCTAAGAGTACACAAGCAAATAGCAATGTTTACTGTAAGCTGACTTTAATGGAGGGTTTGCACACTCCAACAGTCCACTGAGATCTCTATAAGAATTACTTTTTGAAGTCTCCCAACCCTGTGAGTTAACTGCTGACATCATTCTGCATTTACAGATAGGGAAACTTGGACTCCTCAAGGTTAAGTTGTCTGCCTATGTTATTCAGCTCACTGCTGATTCCAAGACAGGTAAGTAGGGACTTTCCTCAAGATCTTCCTAGAGGAGGAGTTGGGAGAAATGTAGGAAATCCCCCTTTTCTGAAAAAAAAATGAATGTTTAATCCTCATCACACCCCTAGTAAGGTGAGTACTAACACCACCCCTTGGTTGGAGACACTCTTGAGTCTATCAATGGCTGCTGTCCTGGTGGAGGGCTTCTCTTTAGATCTGAAAGTCTTCTGGCCTTAGAAACAGAATTTTTGAGGTTTTTCCGAGGTTGGTTGGAACAATGACTCAGTGGTTAGGGGTATTTTCTGCTCTTACAGAGAACCTCGGTTTGGTTCCCAGCACCTGCAAAGTAGCTTACAAAAGCCTATAACTCGAGTTCTGGGGATCTGACACCTTCTGGCCTCTGAGAGCTCTTGCACACATGTGATACAAGTGAAACTCACAAAGGCATGTGCATATTCATAGAAATAATAAATGAATTACAATTTGTCAAGCCTGTTTGGGAATCCATAGACTTCCCCAGACTGGTTTCCACTGACCTTTCCTGGTGTCAAGTTCTGGGGTTTGAGCATGTTGCATCTAGTGCTTGGGGTCTGTTAGCATGTCTGAAGTCACATTTCCTAAACACAGCTGCCCTCCGAGCCTGTACTGGAGGTAACCAAGTGAGGTGGAGAGTATGTTCTTTTGGCTATTTTGTTGCAACAAACTTTGATACTGTGGGGTACACACAAACAGCTTTTAAAAGGGTCTAGTCGCTGAGAGGTCAGGGCTGACTAGAGAGAGAGAAGTTCTGAAACTGGAGATGGGGAATACCAAGGACTTAAATGGATCATTCATGGGAATCACCATGTTCGTTTGTTCATTCCTTCTCTATTTTAGCTGCTCACATAGTCACGTGAAATGCTCTAGCTCTCCTGCTTCCTGTGGTATAGTTGAGCAGTGAATGGGAAAGGGGACCATATCTCTAGTTACCTAATAGGTAGCAGCAGCTAAGGTCATTGAACAGCCCAATATTCCATATTCTCACAGGCTGGGGCAGGATCTGATCCACCCCTCATAGCCCTGTGCAGCAGATGTTACCACACACCTGCATTTACTCTGTCCCAGCTTTCCTATGAAGGCTTTTGAGACCCAGAGAAGTCAAGGGACCTACCCAAAGCCACAGACCTAAGTGAACAGTAGAGACAGGGTTACAAATACATCCTGCATCTTCAGAAACATGCTCTCCTTCTCCCCGGGAAATGCAGGCTAGAACCAGGTACCTTGCTGCCACTTTGTTATTACCCTTACCCCCTTGGAGATGGTTTTGAGAGTCAGAGTCTAAGATACTGCTCTGAGTGGGGTCAGTGGACAGGACCCAGTGATCCTGAGAGAATAAGTCTGATGTGAGTGAAAGCCGCTGGGGTGGAGATTGGGTGAGTGAGGAGTGCTTAGACAGTTTAAGCTGAAAATTGCCAGCTTCATAACTGCATCAGTAAGTGGAACTGGGGAGAACAGGAAGGGTGAATTAGATACAATTGTTATTCATCTTCCCTACTTTTTTTCCACTTTTGCCCTAAGAGGGCAATTAAGGAAACAAATGGTTTGTGGAGATTAGCTGACTGGGAGCTTTGCATATTAATATAACGACACTTGGCTATACCAGGCTGACTTTCTATTTAAGGTAGCTTTGTCCTTTCAGGCTGAAGAGTTGATTTCAGAGAATAAGGTCCATGAAGTATAAAAACAAAATAAAACCAGTCTGTCCTCCATCACTACCTCTCCTGTGGTCCCCACAAGAGAAAGAAGAATGTAGGTAGAAAACAACAGCAAATGGGCTCCACTTCTGCTGCGCTTCTCAGAATTCCCTGAGGCCCAGACCAGGGTCGGGCTCGTCCCTGCCCAGGATCACCTGCAACTGCATTTAGCTCACACCTGCTGAGTCCTATGCTTACCAGACCCTGATGATAGGCAAGGTCCACACTGGCTCTTTTTACTCATGGAGTGTCTCACTTAGGAGGGGGCAATGATGCATGGTTGAGGCTATGCTTTCTGGAACATCAGGGAGTTTAAGACTGGATAAGAAATATAACTCAATATGTTCCTGGACTTTAAGTCTTGTGTCATAAGAGTTCCTCAACCCTCACTTTGAGTCCCAGACATATCAGGGTCATCCTAAGTGTTATGACTCAGAATGATGAAAATATTTTGTCAAAATCTCAGTATCAGTACCATGTGTAAAATAATTAAGGCACTGGGCTGTGGTGGCACATGCCTTTAATTCCAGCACTCAGAAGGCAGAGCCAGGTGGATCTCTGTGAGTTGAAGGCCAGCCTGGTCTACAGAGCAAGATCCAGGACAGGTACCAAAACTACACAGAGAAACCCTGTCTCAAAAACAACAACAAAAACCCCAAACAAATAATAATAATAATTAAGGCTAGTGCCATATTATCATTTTTTGTGTGTGTTTCCTGTTTTTCTTTTCTTTTTTTTCCCGCTGATCACCTCACATTTAATAAAGAATTTAGTAATAGAAATCACAACTGGTGGCTACAATTGATTTCCAAGTTGTTTGGCAAAAAATACGCATATACAAACAAAACTATCACAGTAAAATGGCAACTATATTAAGTTTAGGAAGCATATGTATGGTGCTTCACTATACTATCACCATTTATGTGTTTGAAAATTTCTATAATAAAATGTTAGAGAAGATACGCTTCTATGATATAAAATGATAAAGAAATAAAATCATACAAGATGCTATTAAAAAAAGAAATATAACTTAAAAGACTGATTAAGAATTAGACATTCTCAATGGAGCCATTTCTTTTCTAAAGAACAGCAGGTCATAGTGTCAGTGTAGAAAGCTATGGGGTACCCAGCCATGGTGTTGGTGTGTGGAAAACTCTGTGGTACCCACACTGTGATCCCATAAGAAGCCTGAACATTCTGACACTGCTGTCTTTATAGACTATCTAGGATGTGTAGCTTGGCCACTGAACAAAATCTAAAAGTAGAAACTGAATCTTGCACCAAACCCATTACCCCTCTACTGGCAACCTTTTTCAGGGGGCAGTTTGGAAATTGTCTACAGGCATGAGTCTTTTAGTCAAACTGACGGGATCTACAATCATATTTGTACCATTGCTAACTAAGGCTGGATGACTTTGATAAGTTGCTTGACCTCTCTGAGCTTCTGTTGGCTCTGTTTCTTTAGATCTAAAAAAGGATATATAACAGTAAGGCTTTAGGGAGGATTTGGTGAGATCCTGCTTTTAGAACAAATGTTGAAAAGTGAAGTACTCACTTTTTATACAAATTCTGTTGTATCCAGGCTGGCCATGAACTGTCTTTATAGCTGAGGATGGCCTTGAATTTCTGTTCCTCCTACTTCTAGCTCCCAGGTGTTAGGATTATAGACATGCACCACCACGCTCAGTTCCTGTGATACTGAGTATTGAGTCCAGGGCTTTGTGCATGCTAGGTAGTCAGTCGACCAACTAAACTATACCCCCAGCCCTGAAGTACTTTTAAGACACAGATTATATTTGCTCAAACTTCCATTCCTCCTCCAGAAGACAGCTCTAAATTTTTGAGGTGGAAGTTTACAAATGTATGACACCTTTGTTCCCGGCATTTCCTCATCCATGAATTCCTGAGATTCATAATATGACCAGTTGGCACAAAACAAAAAACAAAACCTCTGACATAAAATCCCCACCGTTTATTTCTGGCACATACTTCAGATAGTAACAAGGGAAGCACTAGTTCACAGAGCCTCGCTGTGTATAAAACCTTACTGAGGGTTTGAGAGAGTTGTAGAAAAGTAAACAGTTACAATTGAGACTGTCACTCCAAGTCCCTTGGCAGCTCTCCTATGTCACTCCCGGTTTGCAGTGCTCCCTCTGTCTTAGCAAGGCATCAGGTTTGCTAGCTTTCTGGTACGGAGCAGTCTCACCCTCTCTAGCCTTTAACCCCCAACCTTGGCTCTATTTGAGCTAAGCCAGGGTCTGACTGCAGTATGGACCTGACCTACTACAATTACTTTGTTACGTTGTGGGCAAGTTGTCATCCACCTCACTGACTTTACAAAGGGGAAGGTGATCTGTCTTTTTACTGGTACACATGAAGCGCTTTGCACACGATCTTATCCACACTAACCACACAGTTACAGCCACGCTATTGTTAGTGCAAGTCTTTTGATGTTCTGGACTGACATGAGCATACATCAGCGAATGTGTTAAAGCTATTTTAGTACAAGTGTCAAAGAAAGCCACCTCTAGAAGAGACCTTCAAGATTTAGTGTTTCTCAAAGCATGTTTCTTGGAGCACTGGTCTCTCTGTCTGTCTGTAATGCAGACAAGAAACAAAGGATCTTTGCTTAATCACAGAATGGCATGCTGCACATAGCCCACTCTTGGGAACATGAAATTCACATAAGACCATCAAAGGTTCTGAGAAGGCCTGCAAAAACATAATTATCTAATGGGTTAGTGTGGTGGTATTGTGTTCCCCAAAATATTGTGTACCTTAATAAACTTATCTGGGGTCAGAGAATGAAAAGCCACTAGTTAGGCAGTGATAGAACACACCTTTAATCCTAGCATTCCAGAGGCAGAAATCCATCTGGGATCTCTGTGAGTTCAAGGCCACATTGGAAACAGCCAGGCACGGTGACTCACGCCTTTAATCCCAGGAAGCAAGCCTTTAATCCTAGGGAGTGATAGTAGAAAGCAGAAAGGTATATAAGGCATGAGGATGAGAAACTAGAAGCATTTGGCTGGTTACGCATTTGGCTGGTTAAGCATTTGGCTGGTTAAGCATTTGGCTGGTTAAGCTTTCAGGCTTTGAAGCAGCACAGTTCAGCTGAGATTCATTCTGGATGAGGACTCAGAGGCTTCCAACCTGAGGAAACAGGACTAGCTGAGGAATTGGCAAGGTGAGATAGCTGTGGCTTGTTCTGTCTCTCTGACCTTCCAGTATTCACCCCAATAACTGGCCTCGGGTTTGATTTTATTGATAAGAACTTTTAAGATTCCTGCTACAGGGTTAGCCTTGTGATTTCCAATCGTATTTCCCCACAAAATTCTTAGTGTTCACTAAACAAATGTCGCAATTAATATGCCATGACATTGACTTTGGACTATATTAACCTAGATCTAAGCCATCATTTCATAAATTATTAAAGAGACATGGATATGGACCAAAGACCTCCTGCTAACAAGTGCTTTCTGAGTTAAAAGCAGCAAGCAGAATGGAGACTTTGAAGAGTGTCAGAGCTTTGAAGATACCCAATGGTCTTCTTGTGCTATTCATCAACCCCAGTTCATATGGCCTAATGGCTTTTGCTCAAAGGGAGTAAATAAGAAGTCTATTCCCCTCTCTATTGCTCCCACATGATCCCTTTTTACTTTTCTGGATTCTGTGATTAATCCAAGGTTATGTACTCACATCTGATGATTTGGAGCTGGGAATCATAGATGAGAGAGAACATGTTGCATTTGTCTTTTTGAGTCTGGGTTGCATTACTTGATATAATAGTTATACTTCTATCCATTTACCTGCAAATTTCATTTAAAGGGAAGGGAGAAATGACATAATTATATTTTAATTAAAAAATTAAAAATTTCCCCACACTTCTAATTACCTGTAAATAAAATTAGCATTAAAGCAAGAAAGAAAATTAGATAGATGATAGATAGACAGACAGATAGATAGAAATAGATGGAGATAAATGATTAGACAGATGAGATAGATGATTAGATAGATAGACAGATAAAGATAGATAGATAGATAGATAGATAGATAGATAGATAGATAGACAGACAAATAGACGGAGATAGAGATAGATGATTAGATAGACTGACAGATAGGTAGATAGATAGATAGATAGATAGATAGATAGATAGATAGATAGATAGATAGAATTGGGAAGTCAATTCCGTACTCTCTACTTCTCTATCTCTTTCAATACATACTAATCAGGTTTTAAATCCCACTATCAGACCAAAATTTCTCTTAGCAATATCATCAGTTAAAAATCCAAGGGTGTAGAAGGAAAGGGATTGGGGATGAGAACAGAAGGGATTGACATGGCCTAGCAGAGGGAGAGATGGAGAGGGAGAGCAATGAAAGAGAGATCTTGGTAGAGGGAACCATTAGGGGGTTAGGGAGAAACTTGGTGCTAGGAAATCCCCAGGAATCCACAGGGATGACAACAGCTAAGACTCCTAGCAACAGTAGAGAGGGTGCTTGAGCTAGCCTCCCCCTATAATTAGATTAGTGACTACCCTAATTGTCATCATAGAACCTATGTCCAGTAACCAATGGAAGCAGATGCAGTGATCCACAACCAAGCACTGGGCTGAGTTCCTAGACTTCAGTTGAAGAGAGGGAGGAGGGATCACAGGCGCAAGTGAGGTCAAGATCATGATGGGGAAAACCACAGAGACAGCTGACCCAGCCTGTCAGCTGGGGAACATGCATGGGACTGAACTAGGCCCTCAGAATGTGGGTGACAGTTATGTGGCTAGACCTATTTGGGGAGCCCCAGGCAGTGGAACACAGTGGGGGAGGGGCTTGGGCCTGCCTCAATTTAGTATGCTAGACTTTGTTGACTCCCCAAGGGAGGCCTTACTTTCTCTGATGTGGGGTGGGATGGGGAGAGGTGGAGAGTGGGAGAACGGGAGGGAGGGGGAACTGGGAGTGGTATGTAAAATGAAAAAGAAACTTTAAAAAAAATAAATGAATAAATAAATAAATAATGGTTACATCTCTATCCTCAGCTTACATGATCTAATGGCAGTATACAGCATAACTGATTATTGCCTTTTGTGGAAATATTTTCATTTCCTCATTTTGTATAATGAAATATAATGGAGATTTTCTAGACTCCCTCCATGCCCTGGTCAGGATTTATTGCTGCTGCTCTTTATTGACGCTATTTGTCTAGTGTCTTTTCTGAAGCAAACTATGTAAAGACTTTGTTCTTTATCTTGGAGCCACTGAAGTCTAATTTTGGTAGTCAGCTTGTACATGGATAGAGATTTCCTTAAATATCTCAAAATGCAAGTCTCTCAGTCTTAGTTGATGTGCTGCATATCCATGTTGGGGCATTCCTTCAACACTCGATCAAGGACTTGTCCCCTGTGCCTTGGCTTTCACTTCCTGCTTCCTAAAGGTTCAGAGTGAGGTGGAGATAAGGGGGGATGGGAGTAGAGAGGAGCTGAGTGGGTGGGGACTTCCTAAGTCTCTGAACAACCTCTTACATGTGCCGTCATGTGTCTGTACGTATGTGGGTTGTGGATTCCCACATGTCTGTTGAGTCACTTCAAGTGGACGTTTGATGTCTGGTTAGTCCACTGTATGCCTTGAACTTTATATATTGCTTCAAGAAGCTGTTCGGTCAATCATTCACTGCTGGTAACTGTTTTTGTCAAATGCTTATGGGAACAAGACTGTTTGCTCTGAGCCAATGTGCTACTGTCTTTCTTCCTGGCTACTGTCATAAGCTCTTGTTTTCCCTTGACTTCATTCTTGTTCTCCTAGAATTTATCCAAACAGAAGATCTTTTTAAAAAGCCATTCAATTAACATTGTACTACTGGTTAAACATCTAGCACCTTTCTTTCTGAGAAAATCCACCTTCTCTCCAATGGCACCCCAGGGTCTACATGATGTAGCCCCTGCCTGCCCATTGACCACAATTCATGTTTCCCCCGTGTTAGATCCTAAATTAATAATCTTATCGATTTCCTCTATGATGACTACCTCGTGCCAGGGTGCTCAGATTTTTGCCACTGGTAGCATTAAAAGTCCTACATCTCTCATTTTTGGATGAGTTATGTCACTGCAGGTGGGCGTTGAGACTTCAAAAGCCTATACCATTCCCAGTTAGCTTTCTTTCTCTCTCTCTGCCTCATGCTTGTAGATCAGATGTAAGCTCTCAGCTACTGTTTCCATGCCATGCCTTCCTGCCTGCTGCCATGCTCCCTGCCATGGACTCACCCTCTGAAACTATAATCAAACCCTCAACAAACTCTTTCTTTTATAAGTTAAAAAAATACCCACATCTCAGCTATCCATCAGTTCCAGGCAGACCAGTACAGCTGACCACCTTACTACACACACACACACACACACACACACACACACACACACACACACACACACACTGTGACCTCTATTTACAATATTGTTCTCTTCATTTTTCCTACATTTGGTTCATTTTTCACTTAATCTAAGTTTACACATTATTTTTTGAGAGTAGAATATCCCTATTTTTTTCTTTTATTTATTTTATTGTTTTATTTTATTTTGCAATACTATTCAGTTCTACATAACAGCCACAGATTCCCTTGTTCTCCCCCTTCCTGCCCCCCTCCTCTTCCCCCAGCCCATCCCCCATTCCCACCTCCTCCAGATCAAGGTCTCCCCCAAAGACTGAGATCGACCTGATAGACTCAGTCCAGGCAGGTCCAGTCCCCTCCTCCCAGACCGAGCCAAGCGTCCCTGCATAAGTCCCAGGTTTCAAACAGCTAACTCATGCAATGAGCCCAGGACCTGGTACCACTGCCTAGATGCCTCCCAAACAGATCAAGCCAATCAACTAGGCCCCCCCCGGGGGGGGGAGCGCTGGGAGTCTAATTAGCAAGAAAGAGGAGGGTTTATATGAGCGAGAATTGTTGAAACCAAGGTTGGATAAAGCACAGAGACAAATAGCCAAATGAATGAAACACATGAACTATGAATATCCCTATTTTATTCTCCTATAATTCTCCACTTGTTACTTTTGTATAATCTGTGCTAATTTGTAAATTTTAAATTTATTTCATTGCATGCCCTCTCTAATATACTGTAAAGTTTGGGGCATCTTTGTTTATTCATGTGTTACTAGCACCCACATAATACATGAGTTATACCAGAAGCTCAGTTACATACTGTTGAATGAACAAATGAAATAATGCACGCTAAACTGCCATAGGTTAACCCTCCACTTGTAAAAACCTCCAAGAATTCACCAAATACTGGGGCTAACTGCCCATGGCACAATCTTGAGCAAGAATTGGGCTAACCCAAGCAGTGCTATTCTGTAAATTATAGCCTTATGCAGGTCCAGATTACATAACAAGAAGCTATAGACCTGATTTGGAGGAGAAAGTTGCATGCAAAGTCTGACTAAAGGTAACAAGAAACAGCCCTAGTGACCCATGGGAGGGAGTATCTGTATCTGGTGAAAATTGGGGTTCCTTTGTAATTTTTTTTTTTTTACAAAAGCTGAAAAGCTGAATGTGGCAACACACATCTGTATTTCAAGTCTCAGAAGGTATAGGCAGGATCAAGAGTTCAAAGCTGTCTTTGGCTACATAGTAAGTTTGACACTATCCTGTGCTAATGAGATCCTGTTCAAAAAACCAAAATAAAATTTTTAAAAAATGCACCAAACACACAATTTGCACACTGAAGAAGAGAAATAAAGGGCAACTGGCCCAGTTATATGTATTCAAGGCATCAAGAGAACGTATTCTGGAATTGCATAGGTTTCCATTTTAGCTCTGCCTTTCATTGTCTGTGTGATTCTTTGAGTAGAGCTTCCACTTCCTCATCTGTAAGTGACAGGTTCACTGGGTCATTCTCTTATTACACAGCAACTTTTTAGTCATTACTACTATTGGTACATAATATAATTTATTTTATATAAGTAGGAAAGATTTAGTGAAAGGAAGCCTAACAAGAGTGAAAAAGATGAGGAGGAGAAAGAGAAGAGTTCAAGGGTCAAATATGCTCAAAATACATGATACAGTTGAAATAAATTATCTTTATGAAACCTAACATTAGCTACAATGAATTCATGCTAACTGCACATTTGTATATATATACAAAATGTTAAATTTGTTAGATGAACTCAAAATGGGTTTCAAACATAGTTTTAAGAGTGCAGCCCCTTTCCTGACATCCAGCTTTGAGTTTATATCTTGAGTTTTTAAGCAAAAGATGAAATTGGAAGTATTCCCAGCTAATACAGTTGGACAGGTCCCACTCCAGCCTGGTGATGGTGTATGGTGATGAGCAAGGTGATTCACTGGTCCCAATAGAGGCCTTATCTCCCATGAAACAGCAGGTGTGTGGTGTGGTGTTGAATAAGACTAAGTTCCCTAGAGTTGTGCTTCGGCTAAATACTGTAGAAGTCACTGGCTGTAGGCCTGTCCTCAAGAAGAAGGCCAGGAGGGCTATGATAATTGATCTCTCTGTGGGAAGCCAGGCATCCAACGCAGGTCTTTGCCAGAGGAAGGTATAGCTCAGATCTCCTAGGTATCCTAGATAGTGTCTAGGTGGACTGAGTGGTCAGTGGGAGCATGTTGGGCCTGGAAGAGGTCAAGACTAAGGACTAGAGAGACTCAGTATGGAACTGAAGCAGTTTTAGGTGTTTCCACTTCATTTCCTACCATGAAAGACGTCTGAACCTAGGGAAAGCACCTTAAATCAATAGCCATGGAAACTATCTTGAAAGGGAAAGAAAGCCATTGACTTAGGTTATATTCAGGTTATGGATGTTGGCAGGTAGAAGTTGGCTATGTAGTACAACACTAAGTAGGTGGGCCTGGGATGTATGAAAAGAAAAGCTAGGTAAACAAGACAGATGGAGTAAGCCAGTAAGAGGTGTTCCTCCATGGTTTCTGATTTGATTCCTATATCCAGACTCCTATCTGAAGTTCCTGCCCTGCCTGACTTCCCTCAACAACGGATCATGACTAAGATGAATGAACCCTTTCTTCCCTAACTTGTTTTTGGTCAGTGTTTTATCACAGCATCAGAAAACAAACTAGAACAAAGGAGGTGAAGTAGTTTTTGTCAAACAATGAAACCTACATTCAAACTGATGTGCTATAGAATAATCCTTCTGTACACTGTGAAAATGTGTTGCTTTCATTGTTAATAAAAAGCTGATTGGACAATAGCTAGGCAGGATTTTGAGGGTAGAGAGAATGCTGGAAAGAAAAGGGGCAGAGTCTTGGGAGTAGTGAGAGATGCAGAGAGAAGCAAGATGAATTGCTATGTTGAAAGAAGGTACCACTGTGTGACAGAGGGTAGATACGAAATATGGGTTAGTTTAAAATGTAAGGGTTAGCTAGTATCAAGCCTGAGCTGTTGGCTGATCATTTGTAATTAATAAGTCTCTGAGTGGTTATTTGGAAGCAGCTGCGAGAACACAGAGAATCTCTGCTTACACTGTTATCTTTATGACACAAGGCTCTCTAACTGAAAAGCAAGCATGTGGCTTGACCTTCCCAAGCTTGGGACTTTTTAGACATTTTCAGGTAAAACACCCAGAGACTTTGGTCATCCCTCCACAGTTTCAGGTCTGAGCCACAAGAAGCCCAGTTTAAAAGATCCATTTGGCTTTCTCATTTACCTCACAAAACATACTCACTATAGCACTGTATAAACTTGAAGTAGGGATTAACACAGCACCTGGCATGCAATACTGTCAGCTGAAGTTATTCTTATTAGCCTTCTTGAGCCTGCTTCACTTGGATAAAATTGGGTTAATGGAGCCAACTTCACAGGCCTTTTGAAAGAACAAAAAAAAAATAGTAAATATGAAGGACTTTGCACACTGGGAAGTTTAGTAGAACATATTGTGCTACTATCATTAATGAATGTACTTGCTCCTACAAGCATTTGTCCTTAATGCTTATTATGGGCGAAGGCAGACAGAAAGGTGAGAAGACAGAGGCTTTGCTATTCTACATTGACAGTCTCCTTGGTGATCTTCATAACTTTTCCTTTGTGTACCAGAGGATGGATATTTTTACTACCATGTCACAGATAAGGTTAAGTAATTTGTCTCAAATCATGTAGTAAGGCAGAATTCATAATAGGTTATGGTTTGAATCTAAAATGTCCCCCAGTCCTATGTTTTAAAGTGCAGTTTTCAAGGCTGTAGAGCTTGTGGGAGGTATCGCCTGGCTGGCAGAAGAGGGTTACTAGTGGCAGGTCTTTGAAAGGTACTGGCTTCCTGGTTTGCCATCATGTAAACAAGTTTCTGCCTCACTTTCTCCTCATAGATGATAGACTTCTTGCCTACTACCATGTTTTCCCTGCCATGATGAACCAAAGTCCCTCTGAAAACACTAGCCAAAACAAGTCCTTTCTGGTAGGCATTTTGGCCATCAAAAAAAGTGAAATCTATCATTTCTGTGTGATCACGTATGCCATGTTTAATATGTTCATGGCCCCTGAAGTATTTAGACCATTGTCGATTTGCTCAATGGCCAGTGAGGCGAGGCCTCTGTGGATCAAAGGATCTGTCAAAAGACTTGTGTGGGGTATTTGCGGACTCCAGACGTTTGAGCTCAAGAGTATTGAAAACGAAGTTTTTATTTGTATTTTAAAGCAAGCAAAACGTGAGGTGGCATTTATAGTTTGCTTAAGTAAATACAAGTATGGTGAGGGAATAACCTGGTGTTATGACTTAAGTTTAGTCATGTGAAAAGAGCCAAGAATATTTTTAGGTCCTTGTCTTTCTTACAGGGCATTTTTTATGTTTTTATTTTTAAGTGTATTTATCATAGTTTATGTAATTTTTTCAGAAGGCACCTTGTGGGAAGAACATTCTCTACTCTGTCCCACTCATAGTTTGTGTCTTTTTGTTTGTTTGTTTTTTTGAGACAGGGCTATTCTGTGTAGCTGTGGCTGTCCTAGAACTCGCTCTGTAGACCATGCTGCCCTCAAAAACTCACAGAGATCTGCCTGCCTCTGCCTCCTGAGTGCTGGGATTAAAGGTGTATGTCACTACTGCCTGGCCCATTACACATTTTGTTTTTTATATAAGCTCCCATAGACCCTAGTATACTGGCCTATAAGTTACTGCATGTGGAAAAAGAGACTTTGTAGATGTGATTACATTAAGGATGTAGAAGTAGGGGAATCATTCTGAGTGTCCCAGACAGGAACAGTAGAGAAGACAACATCATCATGAAGTGATCATAGGTTGAAGGGCATGGTCTCCAGCTAAGTAATTCTGGGTACCATCAAATCTGAAAGTACCAAGTAATGGATTTGCTTACAGACCCTGCCATCCAATGATCTGATTTTTGACTTTTAAAGCCCAGAAATATGAAAGATTTTTTTTCCTCATTTTTAAGCCAAGAAAACTGTGGTAATTTGTTATAACAGCCATGGGAAATGCATAGCCTCCATGCCTAACTTTCCTCAATTGGAAAACAGCACTAATGATAAAGACCACTTCATAGGCTTGTTGTGAGTTAATTAGTATATGTAAAGGCCTTTCAAACAGTGCCTTTCATGTTATAATCCCCTTTTAAGTATTAGCTATTGTTGTCACAGCCATTACTGTTATCGTTACCAACATATTCAGTATATGCCAGACTGTGTGCTTAGGTCTTTTGATACATTTCTTCATGTAAGTAGCTGGGCATAAAGCTCAAGTTTCCCAGATGTTTTTACATTTAATCATGGTTATAATTGTCACATAATTATCACAAGAGAAATTTGTTTACAGCATTCACAGCTCCTACAGTCTACATCCTGCAGTGTACCTGTTAACCTAAAAGCCGAGATCCTTGGGAAGGAAGCCTTCATTTGGAGGGTAGGTATTCCTTGGAGAGGCAGTCCAGCCTCAGTGTAGCTCTAACTTCTCTGCTAGAAACAACAGAATGCAATGCCATTCTGTTCCCCCCTAGAATGCAAATAATATCTCCTCTTAGTAGGACCAAAAGACACCTTACCTTTCTTATTTCTACTCTGGGCACCCGACATATAAAAGCAATCCAGAAATATTCGTTGGATTACTGAATGCCCTAGGAAGAATGGAAAATGAAATATAATTTCCTAAGCAAAGATGTTGAGCCCCGCAGAGGTTATGTATCTATCTATTATGGCATTAGCAGGAAAGAGATGGCATACCCAAAGGAATAATTTAAAGGGAGTGTGTAGAAATGTTTGTTGGTTGGGTAAAGGAAATGGAATCAATAAAGGAATGGTAAAAATTCCTGGAGCTAGCTAGTGCAGGAAGCTATTTGCTACTCATCACCTGACTGAGAGATGGGAAGGTGTAGATATGAAATCTACTGAAAGAGTAACTGTAGAAGAGTAGTGACTATAGCAGGTGGGGTGACTTTGAGTAAAGGAATCTGATCACTGGAAGGTGATGGCCCAGTCCATAAGAGAGCCAGGCAAATCAGGACCCCCAGCATCTCAGTAATCTTTCTGGCTGGAAAGCAGAGTATTATGGAGCCCAGGTGACGGAGTCCTAACATAGATTATCATCTCAGACATGTAGTGAGGAGGAGGAGGAGTGTGGAAAGTGAACCTGGAGGGACAATGGAGCACATTCAGCCTGATGAGTGTCCCAAGGCCATCTGGAAGGGTCAGGAACTTTCCATGAATCGGGACTCATTCTCAGAGCCCTGATCCTCTAGCCTCCTAGATGAGGGACACACGCAGCACCGCAGCAGCGGCTTGCTACCCGCTCCTCATTCTTGGAACTTCTGACCGTTTTCTTTCTTCCCTTGTCAGTGGGTGTGAAAAGTAAAATCTCCCTAACATTGTTTAATTCTTTTAATTAATTTTTTGTGCCACTTCATTTTTAATTATACTTCCCACAGGCCATAAATGAGTTAATATGGGAGATAAATGAATAAAATCTCTGTGGTATTCCTGCAGGCTATACTTATCCACTTATGCAAAATTAGAGCCAAACTCTACAGAGTCTTCTGAAAGTTAGGGTTGACTATAAATTAGAATTAGAAATCATTTCCCCCCCTTGGGAGGCAGAATTTAATTGCCTGGAGAAAAGTTGGCAAGAGGCAGAAAGATCCTAATTGTCGGTCTCAGATATTAGCAGCAGCAGATCCTGGCTTGGCAGGGTTGGAAAGATGGAGGTCATTTGGCCTTGTGACCTTCAGGTGGCCACTCACCAGTGTTTCATATTTGCGAAACATAGATTAGGAAGGTTTCCTCATGAAAGCTTGGCCTCTGGAGAAAGCCAGATCTGAGCTGTTTTCCATATCTAGCACTCCATGGCTGTGTGGCCTTGTCTGAGTCATTTAATCACTCTGAGCCTCAGTTTACCCTCAGAAAAAAGTGCAGGGGTGGTATAATTACCTTTTGGAGCTGCTGTAAGGGCAAAACTGGGTGATTCTGGGAAGCCTCAGTGTTTTACTTGGCAAAATGTGAGCACTTTATAAGTGACGCCATAGGGATGCACTGGCAAGAAACTGGTCTTAAGAACTAGTCTCCCCGTTTCTATGAGTCCCCTGCTAAGATGTGCTGTGTCTTATTTGCTGGCCCTGTACCCCAACTTTTAGAGCCACTTCCAGCTTCCTGATGCTTTGGCTTTTCCTCCTCTGCATGCGTTTCTGCTCCGGTCGTTCTTTTGGGGTCTCAGAGCCTTTCATAGTTTACCTTAGACCAGTCAGTTACACACAGTGAACATGTTATTGCACATAGTTTTAGAGGTTGAGAAATCCAAAATACAGGTATTGACAAATTTATTATCAGCTAAGAAATTACATTCTCCTTCATAAATGAGCCTTCTTCTGTGTCTGTAAGTGACAAGAAGGCCAAGAGAGCACCCTCAGATCTCTTTTTTGTGAAATTACAAATGCCATTGAAGACCCAATACCTCTGGAAGGCTCTACCTCTTTTTTATTAAAATATATTACATAATTTCCCTCCATTTTCTTTTCTTTCTGCAACTTCTCCCACATTCCTCCCACTCCTCTTCCTTAAATGTTATAGTTATACATACATGCATGCATGGAGCCTGATGAGTCTGTTTATCATTGCTGGTATGCACATGATTTCAGGCCTGACCACTTGGTATTGGATAATCAATTAGGGGTCTTCTCTCTGGGGAAAGACTAATTCTCCTTCTTTCAACATTCCTTAGTTGCCTGTAATTCTTTGAGTAGAGATTGGGCCTGTGAGATTTCCCCCTTCTGTGTTAACATGTCTGATGGTATTGTCTTTGTTCAGATCTTGTTTAGGCAATATCTTACCTCTTAATAATGCATCATGGATTCGATTTCAACATACAAACTTAGAAGAATCATAACACCCAGCTTCTATGTCCTCAGAAACCAGAGAACAGATGATACTGTTCATACAGCAGCTATGTAGTCCAACTTAGACCCCTACAGACAAGAAGGAAGTTTTACTGAAAATCGCTGAGACCAGTTGTCAGTCAAACATGGCTTTGAGTCCTAGGTCTGTCACCTACTGGCTGGAGGACCCTATGGAAATCATTTAACACCATTCTGACTCTATCTGTAAAATGGGCAAATAACAATGGCATCCTGCCTCACATGGCTATTTTGAGGACTAAACAAAGCACCATTTGGGGATTCTTGAAGACAGGCTTGCTTGTGCTTTATTAACCTTTGGTTCTACTTAGCTGAGCAACTCAAAGACACCAGATAGTCTGGCTGCAAATCCCACTGTGGGAATTAATTTTTGTGTCAACTTGACTGGATTATAGGATGCCCAAATATTTTCTTAGATCTCTGTCTCTCTGTTTCTCTCTGTGTCTCTATCTCTGTCTGTCTCCTCCCTTGTGTATGTGTGTGTGTGTGTGTGTGTGTGTGTGTGTGTGTGTGTGTGTGTGTGTGAAGGTGTTTGGTGAGGAAGCAACATTCAATACAGAAATCTTAGTAAAGTGGATTGCTCTTCCTGTGGGTAGGCTTCATCCAATCCACTGTTATCTGGTCACATAGATTTAGAAACCCACAACAAGATTTTCCAATACCTTAAAAGAAAAAAAAAAATACCTGGGAAAGGGAAATGGGTTTAAAAATACATTTATTCATAATTTGACCAAACCAGGGAAGGAAAGACTCCTGTTTATTTCTCAACCTTCTTCACAGTGGTATTATAAAAGTGAAAGAAAAGACAGGAAATATGCTTATGTTAATTTAACAGACACAGGCTGTCAGAACTACATGCAGTCTCTTCCTGGAAGGCAAGGTCTTCCTCTGGCACCAGGCTTCAGCCTTTCTCCTTCCCCAGAATAAAATTCTTGTGTAAATCGCAATTCTTTTGGGGGGTGATCCATTATTTCAGTAGTCTGAAGCTGAAAAGACAAAAATTTAAAAGAAATAAAGAATGAAAACAATCCAATAAAAATGGCTGAGGAGATAGACAAAGAGTTCTTAATCTAAATTTTTCTGTGACAATATTTCACCATGGTTTTCTGGAATTTTTTTCTCAGATGGATACAAGTTCATAGCAACATACTCAAGTATCATTTTTCAAAGTCAGCCAATTTCTGATACAGTTACATGTATCTTTGAAACTGATAGACTATTATGTCTAATCAATTGAGAAAATATGCCTTGCAATATACCCATGTATCACAAGAGAGGGTTGTATTTTAGCACCTTTTTTTCAAGTTAGTAATTCCCACTTCATAATCCCTACTTTTCTCCTTACATCTACTCTTACTTCCCTATAGTCGATTCTCTGTAAAAAGTAAAAACCTTGTTAAAACATAAACTAGGCCTGGGTAGTGAGCAGAAATTCTGGGCAGAGGGAAAGCATGTGTCTAGCCTGGGCAATTCATGTTTGCCTCTTGCTCTCAATCTTCCAGGCTTCATACTACAGTAGATATAAAATCCCAAGTGTTTCCCATGGCCTAGATAGCCCTGTAGGACCTGGCCTCTCTCCACTTCCACTGCCTTCCCCTTTAATTTCCCTGTCCTTTGAGTACAACCATTCTTAATGCAGACCATGAGTATCTCCCTGTGTCTGGCTGTACTACTCTCCTCACTTGCCTGTGTGCTTCTTGGAGTCCATTCCCAGCTCAGTGACCAGACTGAGCTTTGTACAACATAAATCTGATCATTTAAACTTTAAACCCTCTAATAGCTTCCCTTTTTGACAAGAACAGAATCCAAGCTCTTTGGTATGCAAAGCCCTTTGTGATTTGATCTCTAACTGTCCTTCTATTTTCCTAAGGCATCCATCTTCTACTAGCAGGGAGTTTTTAAAACTACAGGAGCAGAACGTAGTTTAAGGGGCTTGGGCAGCCCTTAATGGACCCTTTATTTAGTGAACATGTCTTGAGTCCCCTCTATGTGTCATTGTAGGAGCCCAAAGATGAAATAAGCATATTTTCCCTCAAGACCTTCCCAGGCTAGGGGCAGTAACTCTGGTGTGGATGAAGAGAGTGTATCTAATTGTAAAGGTGGGAGATTTTGGAGATGACTTTTGTATGTCCCATGTAGACTCAAATTCCCTTTGAAATGTAGCATCTTTCAATTTTTGTTAAATTAAAAGAAATTTTAATTTAAATAAATTTTATTTCAATTTTAAGCTAAATCATCTTTAAACTGATTGTGTGAGGGGGAAAAAGTATATCTATGGGGATTCCATGAGCGTCATTCACTTTTATACTCTGTGTGAAAGTCGACATTCAGTTTCCTATGGAGGGGATATTGTTGCTTTTCTAGGATTGATGAAAACGATGTAATGCTAAGTTAATTTGGCCAACAACCCTTTTACTCAATTTTCCTTCTTTAGGTCAGGACAGTTCACTAAAATTTGTTTGCCATGGCCTTTTTCCTTTCCTTTCTTTCTTTTTTTGTGCAAGGAAATGGACTTGACAATAGCTCTGAATAGCTGCTCTTTTTTAGTATTTACTGAAAGTGATGTAGTAACTCTGCATTTTAAGATCATCTTCAATACTCTGTACCAATGGTTCTGATTATAGTAATGAGGGGGATGGCGAATCAGAATGACCTTTGAACATTTGAAAAAGATAACATACCTTGGGATCATTTTACATGAAAGGCACACACCCCTCTCCTTTAGTACACTCCAATGCGCTATCACTACTTTACTCTTTTTGTTTTCTTTCTTATTTTCCTACTAAATGTTTTCCAACAGTATGTCTATTCATTGAAACCACTAGTTTTCTTCACTCACCTGTGTTATTAGTGTACCTTTACGTCTTTCTAAGAGTACTTTAAAGATTTATTTATTTTTGTTTTATGTATATGAGCATTTTGCCTACATATATAGAAGTGCCATGCCCACAGACAGTAGAAGCTGGTTTCATATCCTCTGGAATTGGAGTTAAAGATGGTTGTGAGCTTTCAAATGTGTGCTTAGAACCAAACCCAGGTCCTCTGAAAGAGCAGCAAGTGGTTTTAACTACTTAGTTATCTCCCCAGTTCCTTAATTCTTGCTCATCATTTTGTGGATCATAGACAACTTTCACAGGAAATTGATACAGAGGATCATATGAGTCACAGGTGTATCTGAAGTTTATTGTCTGTCCATGGGCAGAGTAGCACACGTGACATAGTACAGGTTCCAAAGAAGCAAAATAAGCATTCTCTGTCCTCCTGAGCTCTTCATTTAGTTCAAGCTCCAATGCTGCCACTTATTTCCTCTATCATATGAAGCTAGTATGTGTTGTTTTGATATTTCAGAAACCTCCATATTGGTCCCCATTGCTTCTTATAACTTTGCTGTGGAGGTATAGTATGCCAATTCTGGATGTGTATGAACCACATGAAAACAATGATTGTCTTGCCTGAGATCACAGAGCTATGTTTTGGTCTCAGGAGAAATACCTTTTACTCTTAGCTAGACCTTGCTGGGGAGTCCATGATCTCATTTAGTTGAGTTAGCAAACTGTATTCAAATTCAAGCTCCACTACTTACTAATCATGGGGTTTGGGATGGGGAAAAACAACTTGCTGAGCCTCTGTTAAGCTTCAATGTCCTCATAGTTTAAACTTAGCATAATCAACTTTTTTATGGATGAAGTACCTAAGAGTATAAAATTTTAAATATCTGGAAACTTTTCCTAACAAATAATTGGGTGTTAATGATGAATAAATTCTAGTAGGGTAAACAGAGGAGTGAAAGCATATAATTTTATAAACTTGGTCCCCAGGACTTGTCTAACAACTCAACAAAAGGGAAGATGCTAAAATTGTGTGGCATGGAGGACACTTTGGTAAGTGACCATTTGAGATGTAAGGGAAAGCATATTAGAACAAATTCCTATCCATGTATTCAGTTTTATAAGAGAAAACTAAAAGCTATTCTAAAAGCTGTTCTGTTGCATTGAAAGAAGAGTAGAAATGGGTAAGTTTTGTACCAGGACACAATTCTGGGTCTTGAGATACATTTTTTGATGACTAAATAACTTGGTCCTCATGATGAATATGTATTGAATGTACAATGAATATACACTAATGAAAAAATTAAAACTACAAAAAATAACTGGATCCCCAAAATGAATAAATAGTACAATATCTGAGTAATTCAAATTGATACCTCTGGATAATTGATGGAATTGGCAGCTTCCATACTACTTTGTACCGTGGAACACTCTACCTGAGGACTGGCTGAGCTTGTGTGGAGGTTCATCTAGTCATCAGGCATGCCAGGTTAAGCTAAGAGAACATGGAGCACTTCTATATAATTGTGTTGGCCAGCTACAAAAACTGTGAGTATTTGGATCAGGCCACTGCCTCTGAATAGTAGAAGCCAAGATGTTCAAGAGCTGCTACAAGCCATGATTAAAGAAAAATGTCAGTACCTAATGTAACATGCTAAAATACCATCAATATCTAATTAAATTATGCTAAAATCCAACTATGCATTGTATTATACAAAAATTGCTTTTAAAATAATGATTCATCAGGTTTTGGCTTTAGTCAAACAAACAAAAATATTTAATATTTCTGAGATTATATTTTATTTTGTTAACATTTATTTATGTAATAGAAATACACTTACTGCGTTTGTTCATGGACTAACCCTCCACCAGTCTCTTTTTGTCTCTTCTATAGTTACAATGACTTAATACATCACACATACACTCAAACCAAAACAAACCATGGGTTATACCTTCTTCTATGATCACTTTTTGTTAGCTGAGACATTTACCTGTACTGCTTTGTGCACACGTGCTTTGGGAAAGTCAAGTACTGTAGAACTTGAAGTGATAATGTCCATACAAGAGAAGAAACATATAAGAAATAAAATAATAAAATGAAGAATGTATAAGGATAAGTAAAGACCTGAAGATTATCCCATTACTTTTCAATGCAGCGCACACATGCACATGCGCACATACAGACACACGGTAACTTTAATGTGCAAACAAAAGAGACCTGATTATCTACCTCGCTCACTTTTAAAAAATATAAACTCATCACTAAGGAACAAAAACGTGCATTTTTAAACTTCACCTTGTGTGGTAGAATGAACTGACATATGTGTTATACCTTGTCTTCAATGAGGTTACATATTTTGTACTTACCATTTATTACGTTTTTCTAAAAAGTTTTAGAGCTTTTCTTGCTATCCATTCCCAAACAGCTCATGAACTCATCATACACAGCTCTTGATGAATTTTCCAGTAGATGGAGACTTATGTGAAGGATCTTCCCAGAGGCTGAGGAGATTTCTAGCCATCTCCAGTAGGGGTTCTCTTCTCTTCCTTTTCAGGGCTACTATTCATTAAAAACCTGCTTTGTGCATGCTACTGTGTAAGAATTTTCCATATATCTTATCAAATTCAATATTTTAAAACTCCCATCCAGTTTGTACATATTACAGGACATGGTATGATATTGTAACACATGTATGCATGGCAGAATGAGCCAAACTGAGTAATTAGCACTTCCTTCTCCTCACCATTTCTTTATGGTTAGAGCCTTTAAGCTCTTTGCTTCTAGTTCTTTGTAAAATACATAATAGGTTATTGTGGAATTAGTTAACCCTCTGTGCTACAGAACACTAATGTTTACTAATTTGTATGTTCTAACATAATCCTCTAAACAACCCTGCAAGGTAGGTGGGAGTTCTATTAGCACTTGTTTCTATAACTTGGTGTCCTAAAGTGATAAAAGGTAACAAAATGAAATCACTGTTGATAGTGCTTGTTAAATTTCTAACAGTAACATGGAAAACTTCCACTGGAAAAGCAGATACGATTTCAAGATAAGGGGACATTTCTGTGGGACTTGAAGGGGACATTGCTGTGAGTTCCACTGCCGCAGGACGTTGAATCCTGCTGACAAGCCTGTGCTCTTGTTCCCAACCTGAAGCCATTTTAGCTGAGTCTTCCACTCAGAGGTTCACAAGGCTTCAGTGAAGGTATCATTTAGGGTTAGGCCCCAAGAGAGTTGTAATTAACAAGTGTTCTGAACTACTAAATTATGGCTATTTTTGACAAATCAGTAATATTCGAATCTAAAACTCATGAGCCATAATTCTCTCTTTTTTAATAGGATACAGCTACAGAGATTCAGGAGCATGGCCTGCTCAGTTTTGTTTAAGGAAGTAAGTAACTGAGAACTTCTGCTTTGGAGTAAGAATTGGGTTCTGGAAGCAGCCTTGACACTTGCCAGCCATTTGAGTTTAGAGAAGTCATCAAGTCCCTTTGCGCTCTCCTTGTCCACTTGCAATGTCATTTCTTAGGCCCATGTTTTTGTGCCATTTACGAACTGAAGATATGGTACTGTGAAGAGGTTGACATGCTTGGCCAGACAAAAAAGGTTTGAACTGGGAACCATCTACATTCTGGTTTCTGCAGGCTAGAGTTTCAATGGAGATTTCATAGTATGACTTGGTTTGTTCCAATTATTTTAGCGAAGGTAGCTGTGGTGAGAATTGGGACTGCTGGAATTTCACCTCAGGGCCTATTTCAGTTCTCAGTTCTTAGGATCTGGAATGTAGCCCAGTGTTTGCTGGCCACAGTTTTTCTCTATTTTGTCATCCAAATGCAAATAAATAAATCATTAAGTGTTAGCAAAAGGAAGTAGCTCTGAGATCACAGCCTCCGTGAATGTCAGAGAAAAGAGCAGCATTTGAGTTCCCTGGGCCTCTGAGCCATGCTCTTTCAACTGTGTCCTCCTCCTCAACTTTCTTCTGATTTGTTGTGAGGCCCCTAGAAAATAATTTTCACACATGGGTTCATCCTCTGTTATTTTGCCCAAGGCCTATATTCTTTAATTTGATTACATCTTGTCTCACTGATAGAAAGTAATTTCAGCAAGTGCTTAGATCTAATAGTTGCCTCCTCATCACGGATTGCCAGTGCCCACTCACTGTACATTTCATATTTCTACTCCCTATTTGCTCTGAGATGTACATACAGTTCACATATACTCTGGAAAAGTAAAGGTGGGGAAAGAATGTATAGTGAAAAATATCCTCACAGAATATTTTTTAAAGGTGGTGACTAGCAGGTTTCCTAGAAGGACTGGGCTTTTTTATCTTTACAAAACTCCGTTCATCTTTGAAGACCCATCTTAGTTGACACCCCATCTAGGACTCATTCTCGGTCCCACCCCAGGCAGATTTTATCTCTTTCTTTATCCTCTGTGCTCTATTGCATTTTTGTCTAGAACTCCTCTTAGATATTTATCATGAATTGCCTTATATTAAAGTTCTTCTCTGCAACACAAAAGCAGTACACTGTCAGGGAAGGGCCACCAATTTTACTTATCTCTGCATCATCCAGCCTTAGTGTAATTCCTGGCAAAGAGGAGGCACTCAATCACTGTTTGCTGGGTTGAATCTAAAATCAACTGCGTTATAACTTTGAAATTTGCTGCAGCACGCTTTTTGACAAAGTCCCTAAGGTGATTAATGAAACTGTTTACATTTTAGAGTTAAATGAGGGTGGGGGATGATACATCGGCATCTTCCAGGTACAAACTTTTCCCAGAATTTTATGTAGCAGGTTTGGTTGATGAGTGTACTTTGGGCTTGTGCCTCTTCTACTATCTAATCTGTATGCTGATGGAACCCTCACCATTTGGGGTAAGAAATAGATACTATTGAAACAGGCTTGAAAGTATACTTAAAATTATTTAAAAGGATAAATGAGTGGACTCTATGCTGGACCTTGAAATATGACCTCTAGAATATAATTGAAATGACCCATCTGAAGAACTGCTATTTCTAAGGTCACAAATTCAACCGACTGCCAAATCCAAGACCACACTACTGTTTCTGTGGTTCTGGATTCAGGAAGCTAGCATTCCCATTGCTCCTACCCTTTTTGCCTCTTAGCCTGCACAGAGAAGATGTATAGTTTTATATCAACTTGACATAAGCTAGAGTTATCCCAAAGGGGAGAGCATCAGTTGAGAAAAATGCCTCTGTAAGATCCAGCTGTAGAGTATTTTCTTAATTAGTGTTTGATGAGAGAGGGCCCAGATCATTATGGGGGGGGGGATACACCCTTGGGGCACATGCTCCTGGGTTCTATAAAAAATGTAGGCTGTGTAAGCCATGATGAGCAAGACAATAAGCAGCACCCCTCCATGGCCTCTGCATCAGCTCCTGCCTCCAGGGTCCTGCCCTGTTTGATTTCTTGTCCTGACTTCCTTCAGTGATGGACTGCAATGTGGAAGTGTAAGCCAAATAAGCCCTTTCCTCCCCAAGTGGCTTTTGGTCATGGTGCTTCATTGAAGCAATAGAAACCTCAACTAAAACATGAGGGAAATGGGACATGGATTCTGATTGCCATCAGGGAATAATTAAAAGGGTGGAGAATTGTTCTACGTTTTACTTCTACCTCCAAAAATATGATTAAGTGCATCTGATTGCAGGGATGTATTTTATGTCAAGGATTTAGCTACAGGGGAGACTGGAAAATGTAGTTTCTAGCTTTGTGGGTTTTGGAATACAGAAAGAGATATCCAAAGGAGGGTTAGAGACTGAGTGAGGTGATATACAATATTCTCAGAAAAGATTCTGAGTTAGTCTGTTGGCCTTGAGTGGTTGTGGCACAGAAGATGTTTCTGCCCTCCAGTCAGATAGACGTACTATCTTATACTCATCATTATGTTAGCCATTGTCTGCCATACCCACAGCAAAAGAAGCTTCAGAAGAACCTGTCCTATGTCTTTGCTCAATGGTCAGTGGATTATGTGACCCACCCTCTTGGATGTAAGTTATGTGATCAGGGATGGGCCCAGCAAGGGTTTCCAAATACTATTGACAGGGACCTGTGTGATGTGGATAGCCTACTTTGAAAATAAAACACACATAGGCAAATAGGCTTATGCCCTCAGGGGTTTCATATAGGGAACAGAAACTGTTCTACAGAAGTAGAACTGTAAAGTCATCAGAGAGATTCAGGACCAAGGAGGCCATTGTAGGTTATGTGTACAGTAGATTGTTATGAAATCAGATCTCTAGAAAGATGAATGAAGCACATATTCAAAGTTAAACAAACACTTCCAATGAAAGGAATGAATGAATGGCAGCCTCTGAGAGAGCTTGGACAAAGTAGCTATTTATGTTCTTGTCATTGATTCAAGGCTAGTTCTAATCCAGTTTGCCATATTCTCTTCATTTTCCTTGAAGATACAGGTTTGGGACAAGTCAAACTGCAAGGAAGCAAAAATGGTATGACTATAATTAAGTCGGAAGAAAAACATATATGGCAGACTTGTTTCCTCCCTTAGGACATATGGCAAACAATGTTATGTTCCTCATCTTATTTTCTCTTCCTGATCACCCAGGAAGATTACAATTCCAAGTCTTTCTTAAAGGAATATCCTAAGTTCTTATCATAAGGAATGAGCTGATATGATATTGTTCTTCTAGTCTAGGCAGTTTAAGATGGCACCCTTGTCTTCATTCATGAGGTTGGAAATAATCTCTAATATAGAGGCATCACACTGAGTTACTTGGAGAAAGGTTTTCAAGGAGGTCTGCATAAACTTTTTTACATTATAGTATTGTCTTTGTTGTGTTACAATATTGATTATGGACTGGAGAAGTATGTCTATAGTGGCAGTAAATATTCACTACCCCAGTGAACACAGACAGGTTATGTGGGTCACTGACACTGTCACTGGATTTACAACAACATTCTATGTGCTTAGTTACAGAAATGCCTTGTTTATATATGGTCAAGACTTCAATGCTCTCTGCCAGCTGCCAAGAATATCTTCAATCTGATTCGAACATGACCAATATTACTAGCTATTTGGAAGAACTATGTTTTCAATAGGGTAGCTTCAAAAAGTGAATTTTCCTTACAACAAATAGTTGACAGAAAAACAAAATTAAGCCTTCTGTATAAAAGATAATAGTTCTCCCTTATGGCAGAAGCTCATTTCTACTTGAAGGAGTCAATGAGGAAACAGTGTGAGCCTCTTTGCTGAAATCAATAGTGGGAATTCTATGAAATTCAGTGAGTAAGTCATAAAAATTCCAAAAACGACTCTTGTCTGCCATTGTATCCCTGCAGACACTAACAGTACTTATCGTAGGCATTCAACAAGTTCTTGATGAAGGAGCTAGGAGGAAGCTGAACTTTCACATCTTTGGGTATAATATGATTTGACTTTAAAATAACTCCAAGGGCTTAGGGGATAGCTCAGCAGTAGAGCACTTTCTCAGCAGGTACATGGCCCCAACTTTAATCTTCAGGACCACAAAAAAAAATCACTTTAAAGGGCTTTCAGTTAACTAAGACCTATAAATTGGCCCCATGAATATCTCCAGATATTGATAAAAAGCTGATACAAAGTATATATATAATATGTAACTATTGCAGGTGACATCAGTATGCATTGGGGGTGCCAGTTCCCTCAGCAATTGCCCTGTTGTGTGAACTTGGGCAAATTATTTCAATCAGGCTCAATTTTCTAACTTATAAATGGGAGATAAACTCTTTATTCTTTCTGCCTCAGAGAGTTGTGAAGATTAAATGACATAGGAGATACAGAAGAACTTTATAAATTGTAAAGTATGTATGTGTCTAAGGCACACATATGACCTGGTAGAAACTAAATTATTCTTTATGGAACACAAAGTCTTATTTTTCATTTGTATATTTATATTACCCTTGTAAGATAAATCTTAAAAGATCTTATTAATAAAAAAAAACTCAGGAGCCAGGTATTGGGGTAAATTCTGAAAAATCAGAGAAGCAGAACAAGCCACAGCTAACCTCACCTCGCCAACTTCTCAGCTGATCATCTTTCCTTGAACTGAAGCCTCTGAGTCCTCATCTGAATTGATCTCAGTTGAACTGCTGCTAAAAGCCTAAAAGCTTAGAAAGACCTCTAGTTCCAGGTCCTCATGCCTCAGGTACTTTTCTGCTTCCTGCCATCACTTCCTGGGATTAAAGGTGAGTGTCTTTCCTAAGCAAGACAGAGATCTCAAGTCCTGGGATTAAAGGTGTGTGCCACCATGCCTGGTTTCTATGTCTATCTAGTGGTTGTTCTGTTCTCTGACCCCAGATAAGTTTATTGGGGTGCACAATATATCAACCACATACCCTGTTTGGACACATAGTCCCAAATTTTATTTTTTTAAGATTTATTTAATTTTTATGTATACAAATGTTTTGCCTGCCTTTATGTCTATGTACCACATGTATACCTGGTGCCCACGGAGACCAGAAGAGGACATCAAATCTCCTGGAACTGAAGTTATAATTGGTTGTAAACCACCATGTGGGTGCTGGAAACTGAACCATAGTCCTCTATGAGAGCAACAAATATTCTTAACTATTGAGCCCTCTCTCCAGCACCCAAATTCTATTTCAGTGCAAGGGAATTAAACCGCCCCATCTGTGTAATTGTTGCCATATGTATAAGGTAAACAGATGTAGTCAATCTGCATATATATCTTAGGATCAACAGTGAAGAGTAGAGATACTAGAGAGAACTTTCCTTGTTTGGATTATCCAAATCTTCTAGGATTTAAAAATATCAGTCTAAACAGTAAAGGAAACAGAGCTAGATGCCAGCACAGATGGTAATATGTTTATACCACATAATACAAATGTACCCATGCCTCACTCTGCATAATAGCTGAGTTCTGAGAACTTGGTATTTAGGAATTTAAGCTGTTCCTCACTTCATGTGCAAGAGGTACTTTCTCATACATTCATACCAAAAATTCATGCCCGGGAAGTACTTCTCCTGTGATTGGATAAGGCAAAATGTCCCCTGATTTTTAAACAGAGTTTCTCTGTGTAACAACCCTGGCTGTCCTGAAACTCACTCTGCAGACAAGGCTGGCCTCAAACTCACAGAGATCTGCCTGCCTCTGCCTCCTGAGTGCTGGGATTAAAGGCCTGCACGACTATGCCAGATCAAAAAGTTACTCTGTGGTTTGTATAGTCAGGGAAACTTTTATGTACTTGAGTGTTTTTCCTTGTTCCTGGCCCTACAGGAAGCAAAAGGCATGGTGATGTGTACAGCATGGTCCCTGCTCTCAGGAAACCAGAGGTAAGCTAGGGATAATCAGGAAGAGCTTCTTGGCTCACTCATGCTCCCTCTTTCCTCTCTCTCTCTCTCTCTCTCTCTCTCTCTCTCTCTCTCTCTCTCTCTCTCTCTCTCTCTCTCTGTCTTCTCTGCTCTCTGAGGTTTGCCTTGAACTCATTATATAGCTCAAGCTAGCCTCAAACTCATAACAATCCTTTTGCCTCAGCCTCTCAAGTGTTGAGATTTTAGCTTCCCTGTGATGCAGAACAAGTTACCATAAACATAGCAATTTAAAATTCTGTCCTTTATCAGCTCAGAGTGTATAGGATATGACTTAGGTTATTAGGTTATTTCTTTGCTCAGTGTATCAGAAGGCTGAACTCAAGTTATCATCCATGTGGCTAGAGAGATGATTACTAAGCAGTTAACAACACCCATATGACATCTCACAACCATCCATAACTCTAGATCCAGGGATACAACATCCTCTTCTGGCCTCCTTGGGTACCAGGCATGCATTTAGTACCCATACATACACACAGGCAAAATACTCATACACACAAAATTAAAATAAATGGATCTTGAGCCAAGTTCTACAGCAAATCCTCTGTTATCCACCTCTCTCTCTCTCTCTCTCTCTCTCTCTCTCTCTCTCTCTCTCTCTCTCTCTCACACACACACACACACACACACACACACACACACACACTATTCAATCTGCTTCTATAGAGAACCATGACAAATATAGTCACTTCCCTGGTGTACAACTCTCTTAACCTCAGGTTCCTCTTTTATACAAAGGGTTAGGGAATGGGGCATGATATCCATACTAAAATGTTGTGGTGTCACTATTATTCTTCCATGATTCTGAGATTCTTAGTGGCAGAAAGCATATACCAATAGAGCACAGGTCAGTCATATGCATGTGTTTTGACCCCGGTATTTTTATAGACTATCAGCAGATATGTTCCCATGTTCTTTTTTTTTTTTTTTTTTTTTTTTTTTTGGTTTTTCGAGACAGGGTTTCTCTGTGTAGCTTTGCGCCTTTCCTGGAACTCACTTGGTAGCCCAGGCTGGCCTTGAACTCACAGAGATCCGCCTGCCTCTGCCTCCCGAGTGCTGGGATTAAAGGCATGCACCACCACCGCCCGGCTCCCATGTTCTTTTTTTTTTTTTTTTAAATTATAATTGGAAAAGCTTTTTAATTCTTTAAAAAACACAGTTGTAAACATCGTGTTTGTGGTCCTCATCTTCATGTTGTTAAAATCTAATTATATATCTAAGGTATAATCTATGAGAGAGATAATAGTTATGACTAATAATTATGAAACTTGAAATAGTGCTTCAAAATGCCAGGGGATATGTTAAATATCTTTGTATTTTCTTATTCCTAACTTTTTTTTTAGTTTTTATTTTATTTTATAATACAATTCAGTTCTACATAACAGCCACAGATTCCCTTGTTCTCCCCCTCCCGCCTCCTCCCCTCCCCCCAGCACACCCCCCATTCCCACCTCCTCCAGGGCAAAGCCTCCCCCAGGACTGAGATCAACCTGATAGACTCAGTCCAGGCAGGTCCAGTCCCCTCCTCCCAGATTGAGCCAAGCATCCCTGCATAAGCCCCAGGTTTCAAACAGCCAACTCATGCAATGAGCACAGGACCCAGTCCCACTGCCTGGATGCCTCCCAAACAGATCAAGCCAATCAACTGTCTCACCCATTCAGGGGGCCTGATTCAGTTGGGGGCCCCTCAGCCATTGGTTCATAGTTCACGTGTTCCCATGTTCTTATTGAGAATTGGGTGTCCACATCTCTCATATTTCCTTGCACAATGCTTGACATGTAATAGGAAACCCATCAACATTTATAAATGGTAGGAATGGTGAATTGATTTATCTCTTCACTTAAATTGTGTGCTTATTGAGGGCAAATAATTTCTCTTTCTCCTAGGACTCTACATGGTTCTTCTTTCAAAAGGCAATGTTGAGTATATCATGACAATTTTCAATGTATAAACAATATTTGGTAATGGATAATTGCTTTCTTCATTCAAATTCTCAGAGTTAGATGAAATCTTAGGGAAGGTTGAACTTGACAATCTCTGTAAGATTGGCTCTTCAATGTTTATGAATGATCAGGGTAAAGTGATTCTACAATCTTCCCCCAATAACTTACTGCTAAATTAGATTAAGTTGGATGGAAAAAAAGATTATTAACCCCCCCATGTTCTGTTTATTGCTAGAAAGTCAGCAACTTTCTTCCTCCTCTGGCGTGTGTGTGTGTGTGTGTGTGTGTGTGTGTGTGTGTGTGTGTGTGTTTAACGTTCACTCAGCAGGAGAAGTAAAAACAGGTTGTTTTCCTTGTCTATGGTAGAGAAGGAAAACGGGCTCTTTCAGATAATTTAGATCAAGGGATTCCTACAACAAAGTGGTCAGATGTTACAGATTCCAGCTCCACTGTGATTTGGATCAACAAGTTCTTGAGCTGTTTTGAGCTCTACTTTATTAATCTGGAAAGTAAAGTTGAAGACAGACCTCATTCAAGAGTCAAAATCAAAATTTGTGGAAGAATTTACATAAAGCTCTCAGCACATTTTGCAAGTATAATAGTAATAGCTAGCTATTCATATAACTAGAATTCTCTTTTAACAAGAGTGTTATAGTATCTCACTTGGTATAATGTTATAATGTCCTCATGATTAATTCACATAACTTTGCTTTACTGATGAAAAGGAATATTCTCAGCAGAACCATACTCTAAAGATCCACTGTATTTATCTATTTGTCCCATTACTGGGATACAACTATCATTTCTGTGAAGCTTAGTGTTCGTCTCTGTAAAGGGTTCATTTAGACACAGTTTCCAGGCACTGAGCTAAACACTTTTGGTTATAGAGATGGATCAGACACTGATTTTGTCTGATCTGGGAGACTGGATGAAAGATATGTAAAAGTAACTGCACCTTAGGGACAAATGCAGTAAAAGGCTGCAAGAGACACAGGTAAGGTATAAGAGAGTTCAGAAAAATATGTCACTTTTCAATCTGCCTGTGATGTGGCCCTGTCTATCTTTAAGTCACAAAATGTCAGAGAACATTAGAAGTTCACTCCTGAAAACCTCTTTCCTTCAAGCCTTGACCTCTGTCCATCTCCTGCTATGTAAAATGGAAATGGTACTCAAACCTGCCCCCATACAGTGCTGGGAAGGATTGATTGCCTCACATGATGTGTCCTTGATCCTCAGAAAGCATTTTGGTACTCTCTCCTGACACTCCTTAGGCTCATCTTACTGGTGAGTCAATTCACAAAGTAGGTATATCTAAGGTACTGTTGTGGAGGCTTCAAATCTTGGCTGTTTAAAGCAAATCACTGAACTGGCAAACCTATCGTCTTCTACTTTTCATGTGGCTTTAGTTTGAGAAATTCACGAAGACATCAACACTCTACTTTATCCTCATCGTTTGTCAGTCAAACTGTCCCAAAATTTCTGATGTAGATCATCCTTGCACAAATAGCACTATGTGTAAAATATATTACGAACCTTAAAAGATGCTTTCAGCTCTGCCTATAAAAGAAAACTGTAATTGCATGGCCACGCTTGTTACTAGAACATACTTGTGGTCAGTGAGGCAACTCCTGTGTGGATTGCATGCTAATTACTCCCCACCCCTGTAAAACCAGACAGCACATCTAATATGTGCCCATGTTTCAACTGGGTTACAGAAAAAATCATAATTTGGATTTTATTATATCACCTCAAGCATCTTGAAATAAAATTGATTTATGTGCACATTGATAATTATTTATGAGGCACAGCTAGGCTAATTGGCAGATAATTATTAGCTCAATTATCCATTTAACAATCACCAGTATTGTGAATAACTAAGATGGTTATTTTCTGTGCCTTATATTATTGTGTTGCAACTATCCTTGGTTTTAGTACTAAGAAGTCACACTCTTAAGACTGTCACAACTTATATCTGAAATACAATTTAGGTGTAGATGGAAATTGTGGTGGTTTCAATGAGGATGACCCTCATAGGCTCATATGTTTGGATATTTAGTCCACAGTTGGTAGAACTGTTTGGGAAGGATTAGATGTGACCTTGTTGGAAGAGGTGTGTCACTGGGGAGGTGGACTTTGAGGTTTCAAAAGCCTATGTCAAGCCTGGTGTCATTCTCTCTGCCTCATGGTAGTATCTCAGCTACTGCTCCAGCGCCGTGCCTGCCTGCCTGCCTCTTGTCATGCTCCCTGCTATAAGTTACAAAGGTCATGGACTCTAACCCTCTGAAACTGTAAGCCCCAAGTAAACTCTTTCTTCCATGGGGTGTCTTATCATGGTGTCTTATCAGAGCAATAGAAAGGTAACTAAGACAGAGCTTTTCTGCAACTGTGGAGGAAATTCAGCCTTAAAAGGAAAATAACTCTGGAGGAAATGAAAAATTCATTAGTTTTGAAGGTCAAAAGTTAAACATTTCTTGTTGACAACCTGAAAAATGGTTTCTTGTAGTAATATTAGAACACCAGAGTTCATGAGACAAATAGCAAAATGTCAGAAGTTCTGACAAGTTCCTGGTGACGTCCAGCCCAATAGCAATACTCCCTCGCATTGTTCCTTTCTAACTTTCCCTCTCCCTCCCTCCCTCCCTCTCTTCCTCTACCCCCTCTTCCCTCCCTCCCTCTTTCTCTCTATTACATACACACATAAAGAGAGGGGAGAGGAAAGAGAACATTGCTGTTTGAATAGTTCATACAATAATATCTCATTTTACAACATTTCGAAAGGAAAGAAATGCTAGAATTGTTTGTAGAATCCTAACAAACAACATGAGGAATCAAGAAGCCATGGAAATAGCCTGTCTGGTTATATAAAAGCAAAAAACAATTGGATTTTGAAAAACTAAACAACAAAAACAAATAGAGTTTTCTTATGAACTGTCTTACAAGTGGGTTATTGATTTACTGATTTATGCTTTAATCAATTCTATCATGTACACACACACACACACACACACACACACACACACACACACAACACACACACACTAAAATAAGCCTTAGTAACTTTCTCCTTAAGTTCTGTGATCTTTTTTCCTCTGAAATTTGTGCATATTTATATTAGTAGTCTCTTAGGTATTATATTTTTATCTCATTGTATCTTCCTCACAACTTTGTGACACATTAAATACTCCTTAGGTTTCAGATAAGGAAATGGAGGTTCTGTAAGATTAAGTAGCTCAGCTGAAGTTACAGGGCTATAGCTTGTTAAGGCCTGGACATCGATTCTCATGCTCTGCCTATTAATGGAATGTTTCTATACTTAGAATATGTGTCTGACCTATTGAATAAGTGGGACTTTTTTACAAGCCATCTAAAACTACTTTGAGGGACCTGTGCTTTTATCTCTTCCATGGAAGAAAACCAGGTCTTCTGACTGGCTTTTCTGGCCACTCAAGTCATATAACACATATTATTTTCAGTGACCAGTCCAATCCTATTCTAAAGTCAAACCTTGTGTCTTCATTTGAAGCTAACACCGAGTAGGTGTTCCATTCTTCCAAGTAGAACCTGAAGAGGAAAAGTCAGGTTTTGGTCATCCAATTGATCATCTAGAAAGGTCATCTACACCTTTCACTTCCACTATTTTCCTATGCCTAGCTCACCATGGCCCTCGACTTCCTCAGTGGTCAAAGAAAGGATAGGGAAGACAGAGAGGCAAGATGCCTTACTCTGCTGATGCTACCGTGATAATCCAGCATCAGTACTGTCAGGTTTGCACACGTGCTTAAAGCTGGGGTTTTACTCTTTGGATTGATTCATGTATTCCTTCTTTATACTCTTAATGTTGGAGAGGGAGTTGTCATGAAAGCCCAAGTTCTAAGAGCTCCTTTGTGGTGTTTCATCTGCAAGTAGGATCAAGTTTTTATCATTGCACTCTGCTCCATATAACTGATATATTCATGTATAGTGTGGCTAGGACCCCCACATTGAACTTAATGAGACTTGACCTTGAATCCATATTATACTACTCATTGAACATATTGTATTGGAGATACTTTCCTATCTCCCTAAGTCTCAAGGTAATTTTAACAGTGTAAAATTAAATATAATACTAGTTGCACAGGCATTGTAACAGAAATTGAGATAATATATACTCTTAGTTTGATATAAAATAGGAACTCATTATAATTGATGATAGTAGTAGCTATTTTTGTTATGTAGACAAATCTGGCCCCAGTGAACACTCCAAGTTGGACAATATTTGCCTTCAGTATCTTTACCTTCTCCTGCTATCTGGAATCCTAAAAGTTTGCAGCGTTGCTTTCATTTTATTGCTTGCTTGAAATTCATCAGCATATTATCCAGCCTAAGCCTGGAAGCTCTGTAGAAAGGTTGTAATGAAGTAATGGGATTGAAGATGATTATTTTCTGTATCAGTTACTTGTCTTGTTGGTGTGACAAAATGCCTTGACAAAGGCAACTTAAGAAAGGAAGGCATTATTTTGCTTCTACAGTTCCAGGGCTGCAGCCCATCATGGCAGGTAAGTCCTGCAGTCAGATTTTAAGACAGCTTGTCACATTATATCCACTATGAGGAAGCAAAGGAGATGAATGCTTGCATTCTCCTTTTCGTGTATCATGGGACCTCAAAGAGTATAGCCCACATTCAGGGGTTCTCATCTCAAATAACCTAGTCTACGAAATACCCCACAGACATTTTCATAAACTAATCTAACTTAAATAGTACCTCAAAGACATGCTCAGAGGCTTTTATCCTGAGCGATTATACATACTGTCAAATTGGCAATCAATATCAACACCCATCACACCTGCCATCTTGCACTTAAAAGCTCAAGAAATGAAACATGCTATTATTGTTGTTTGTGTATATTGCTAAAATCTTCTCATGTCCCTGATTTTTAAAAACATTCCACTTGCATAGAATAACAACTTTCAATAGCCAGATAATTTCTTCCCTAAAAAAATGCTGGTCACTCTTCAAAGTGACACAGTAGATGGCTTGATTAAGAATGCAGGTTCTGGGGCTGGTGAGAAGGCTCAGCATGTAAACAAGCATTTCACTAAGACTGAAGACCAGAGTTCAATTGCTGGGACCCACATGGTAGGAGGAGAGAACTGACTCCCGCAAGTTGTCCTCTGATCTCCCCTGCACTCTATGGCATGTATGCTTGCACACATACACAAGCACATAAAGTAAATAAAATGCAGCATGTTTTTAAAAATAAATGCAAGTTCTGGGCTGGGCTACCATGGACAATGCTATGGGCACCATAGCATAAGAGAAAAATAAAGACAGGTCCTTACATACACTAGTTTGACTTCAAGTCATAATTCTGTTCCCTACTAACTGTTTGACCCTGAATAAGTCACTCAAGCTCTTCGAATATCAATTTTCTCATATGTAAAATGAGGACTACAATAATATTTTGCAAGTTTATACTGAAAACAGAATATGTAATGTATAAGGAATAAGTAAATACTAGCAAATACTATCTTACATTCTTTACTGTTACTCATATAGCAATCATTTATCAACCACCTACCATGAGGTCTGTTTTTGCTAGAACTAAGAGATGAAAAGATGAAATACAAAGCCATAGTTTTAGAACTGACAGAATTTATAGTCCACAGCAGTGGCTTTCAATTTTACGTGCCAAAGTCACCTAAGAGACTTTTAAAACTCTCAATACTACATCTATAGCAACAATCTGTTGGTGGGAGATATGCAACCTAGGTATCAGGATATTTCTGAGTGGTTAAATTATGTGGTCAGAGTTTGAAAGCACTGATTGAGAGCAGGGGTTTTGAAGCACTCTCTATAAGGAGCCAGAGAGTAAATATTTTAGACTTTCTAGGCCATGCATTTTCTGCTGCAGCTACTCACCTTGGAGTGAAATTCCAAAACAACAGGGAACATATAGGGAAGTGGCAATAGCTGTACTGCACCACAGCGTTATTAAGGAGAGAGAGAGAGAGAGAGGGAGGGAGGGAGGGAGGGAGGGAGGGAGGGAGGAAGGAAGGAAGGAAGGAAGGAACGAAGGAAAGACGAAGAGAAGAGAAGGTAGGCCATAGCTTCCTAACCCCTAAAAAGAGAATATCAAAGCACATCGAAGATTACAGTTCAATTTAGCAAATGTAAAATTTGGTGAAGAAGAACACTGAGGAAATGGTGAAATTAGTGCTGAACCTTGAAGCATGTGTACAAGCTCGACAGTAAAAGCAGGACAAGGCAGGGGGTGAATGGAAAGAAAATCTTCCAAGGAGAAAAACAGTGGCAGCAATAGCTATTAAGTGAACATGAAGAGTTGATGGACCTAAACATAGTTGGTATGGCTCAAGTACACAGCAGGTATTAGGAGAGAGGTAATAGAGTAACCTGTACAGATAAGAACATATGCAGGAGCCAGACCAGGACAAACTTTGTATTTTGTGCTATGTGTTCTGAGTTTTATCTTGAAGACCACGGGGAGCAGTGGCATCAATGAATCCCATTTTTCAAAGAGCACTCTGACAGAGGAAGATGTGACATTGGGAGGGAGTCATAGGAGACTAGTAAGAGTTAAGAAATGATTACAGTGATGATATGAAAAGTAATGAGACTATCAAGATTGATAAGTAGATGTGTCGTCATGTAAAATATGCAAGGAAATAAAACAGGAAGCTGGAGAGATAGCCCAGTGGTTAAGAGCACTTCCTGCTCTTTGAGAAGACCCCAGTTTGGCTCCCAGCACCCACATAACAGCTCACAACTGTCGCTTCTCTAGTCCCCGGGGATCTATATGTGGTGCACAGACATACACACAGTCAAAACACTCACACAAATAAAATAAACAAATCTACCAAAAAATCAAATAGTACAGACAACAGAAGATGGACTGATGATATTGACAGGGGACAGTCCAGAAGAAGGGTGAATGAGCCATAAGAGCTCCTAATTCCGGGCTGTGCAGCTGAGAATTTTTGGTGCTATTCTTTGAGATAAGAAACCAGAGAAAAGGAGCATCAATGAACAGTTGAAAACTAGGCCCTAGAGCCATATGTTTGTGATGCACACCTTTAATTCTAGCACTCAGGAGGCAGAGGCAGGTGAATCTCTGAGTAGGAGTCCAGCTTAGTCTACAGATCGAGTTCCAGGACAGCAAGGGCTACATAGAGAAATCCTGTCTCGGGGGGGGGGGGGGGGAGAAGAAAGAAGAAGATGAAGAAGGAAGAAGGAAGAAGAAGGAGAAGAAGAAGGAGGAGGAGGAGAAAAGAAGAAGAAAAGAGAGAGAAAGAAAGAGAGAGAGAGAGAAAGAAAGAAAGAAAGAAAGAAAGAAAGAAAGAAAGAAAGAAAGAAAGAAAGAAAGAAAGAAAGAAAGAAAAGATTCTGAGTGTAATTTTAGACTTTGAGTTTGCCATGCCAATGGGACCTTATAGAAATTCAGCAGTTTTTAGCATAGGAGGGAGGGGTAGATGAATCATAGAGAATAGATGTTAACAATGTAGAAATGATCATTAAAGCAATGGTTTTTGCTGAGTTTACCATGCAGTATGAACAAATGACAGAAAATGGTTTTTTTTAAACATAATTCTTGTAATAGAGAGAGAGAGCGGTGGCTCTCACTTATGAGGTCCTTTCAGTATGTCAAGAATTAGACTAGGCACCTTATATAGACTCTCACCTTCCTATCCAGGCCTTAGGGTTGGTAATATTACTAGCTCAGTTTCAAATTTAAGAAAAGTGATAGCCCAAAAGTTGAAGTAATCTTCTGCAGAACACAGCTTTGGACTCTGTGGCCCAACTCTAAAAGACAAACTAGTACCTACTACACATCTTCCTTTCTGTAGGAAGCCAAGGCAGAACAGACTTTGCAGAAGGAGACATTAGCTATAATTAGATGCTTCAGGGTCTGCATAGAGGTAAGACAAAGGTGTGTGTCAGAAGCCAGTGCTCAATTGATCAATGAGTGACTGGTTGGTAAGGAGGTAAGAAAAAGTATCCCTGGTGCATGAGCTGGATTTCTGGAGCCCATTGCCTATTGTCAGACGCCTTGCTCACCCTTGATGCAGGGGAGAGGGCTTGGTCCCACCTCAACTGAGTGTACCAGGTTTTGTTGACTCCCCATGGGTTGCCTTACCCTTTTGAAGAAGGAGATGAGGGGTAGGTTGTGGGAAAGTTGGGGGGAGCAGGAGGAGGAATGAGAGGAGGATCTGTGATTGGTATGCAAAATGAATTAATTTTTTTAAATAAGAAAGTAAGATATTCTCAACTTAAAGAAAAAGTTTGTAGGGCTAGTTGTCTTCATCAGGACCTTAACTGTGAAGAGGAGAGCAAGTACAATGGCAGAGTCCATGATGCTGTGAGGAAACATGTTCTATTTTTTGTTGCTTATTTTCAATATGAGAGAGGCCTACACATGTTGATATGGTCAGTTGTAAGGAATCTGAACTGCTTGGTTTTTGGTCAAGTTCATATAAACTTGAGTCTTTTGAGAGAAGGAGCATTAACTAAAAAGATGCCTCCCATGGGGCCTGTAGGCAAACCTGTGGGGGTATTTTCTTCATTAGTGATTGATGGTGGAGGGCCACCCCTGGGTAGGTGGTCCTGGATTCTATGAGAAAATTAGCTGACATTGGAGTAGCAAACCAGTAAGCAGAGTTCCTCCATGGTCTCTGCCTCAGTTCCTGCTTCCAGGTTCCTGCCTTGAGTTTCTGCCCTGATCTCCCTTTGTGATAGATGATAGACTATACGCTGTAGAGTGAAATAAACCCTTTCTTTCCCAAGTTACTTTTTGTCATAGTGTTTTATTTCAGCAATATAAACCTTAACTAAGATAGAACCTGTAAAGAAAGAACACTTAAAGATAGGACTGTTATGTGAGTAAGGGTCACAGAACCGTCAGGATACATGATGATCTAGCATGTAACTTACTCAGTAGAGGATGAGGGTCACTACTTCCACTGATGTGGAAAAGAAATAAAAAAGACTGTAGAAGGATCCAAAAAGAGTTGCAGAAATGAAGGGAAATCCTTCCCAGTGGTCCCTTCCTCAGTACGTGGGATGCTGATCTATATGGAGCTCCAGACTGGATGTGACAATGGGAAGTACCAACAGGAAGTAGACAATGGTGAGGCAAGGGAGGTCTAGGTATTTACCCCATAGCCCATACCTCCTTTACTGGGTTGCTTTAGAATGACTTCTCAAAAAAAAAAAAAAAAAAAAAAAAAAAAAAAAAAAAAAAAAGGGACTTCTATCCATGAAAGGTCACACCCCTATGAGGCAGCAATTTCTCATGACCACTTGATTTTTTGGACCTGCCAAGCCCATGGAGTTAGAATACTCCTATTGCTGGTGCCAGGGTCAACACTCACGTTAGTTGACTGAAATTCTGCCATCACATTTATAATCTCTTCATTAAATCCATCTCAATGATCCACTGTGGATAGACCATTTGATTCCTGACAAGGCCCAGGTGGATAAAGCAGGCAAAACCATTAACTGCAAGGAAGGAAATAATAGAACAGGATAGATTAAGGACAGTGAGAAGGGTTTGAAATCACGTCTATGAGCAAAGGAACACGGAGCTACAAGGGACATGCAGCATTGTCTGGAACACATAAGTTCTCAGCTGATGTTGGAAGTTGTCTTTCTACAGGATTAGAGGAAGAAGCTTGTTGGCTTCCTCCATGGTCAGAGCTCCAGAAGGCCGAGTGAGTTCAAAGTATTGGTAAACTAACCATTGGAAGTGAGCAGATTTGGGAGCCTTACAGGACGGAGATGCCACAAAGAAAATTAGTTGCTGCCAGGCTCAGGGGAAATGGTTGATACCCTGAATTTCTCCTTAACAAGTAAACAAGCAAATAGTCTTTCAAAAACAAGTTGTTGGGGGTCAGCAAGCTGGCTGGGCAGGTAATGGTGCATGCTGTGCAAGCCTGGTTACCTGAGTTCAATTCCTGGAACCCACATAAATGTAGAAGAAGAGAATCAATGCCATAAAGCTGTATGCCCTCCCCTCATTCACTGTGCCACATGACACCCCCATACATACATATTACAGAGAGAGAGAGGGAGAGGGAGAGGGAGAGGGAGAGGGGGAGAGAGAGAGAGAGGGAGGGAGAGGGAGAGGGAGAGGGAGAGGGAGAGGGAGAGAGAGAGATGTTTAAAAAGTTTGCAAACTTGTAAAGACAAGACAAGGCCTAGGGCACAGAATTGAAAGAAGAAGCCTCACTCTCACGTGCCTGCCCTGTGCTTGCATGACTCTGATAATGTGGGTCTCATGAACAGGGTCTCTTGCAGTCAAGGCTGGCCTTGAACTTGCTATGTAGCAGAGAATGACCTTGAGCTCATGATCCTCCTGTGCATGTGCTACCAGGACTTAGAAGTAGCCTTTCCTCTTCAGCTCCTACTTTGTTTTCTGTAGTGCTCGGGATCAAAACTAGGGCTTTGTGCCTGTTAGACAAGTACTTTGGCACTGAGATGCAGCTGACATTGTGAGCACTTAGTGGCTTGCCTCTCTTTCTCACCCTTAGCCTAGGCCCTGTATGCAGGGTCCTGATCCCCTAGGCAACTAGGAATATTTTGACATATTTCCTTCATACATCCTTCAGGTCAGCTTGCCTAATCAGTTATTTGTTTCACCAAGCAAAGACCTTGCTGCTTCTACACTTTTCTATCCAGGCTTATTTACTTTGACATTATAATGAAATTGAATTTTCTTTAAGACTTCTTTGATTATGGCTCCATTTACTGGCAATATATATTCACTGCAGCAAATCCAGACAGTCCAGATAAGCAGGACGAAGAAAATAAAGAATCATCTGTAATCTCCCCATCCAGGGACAATGACTGCCATCACTTCACTGCCTTCTGATAGCAATTCATAATGCAAAATCTGTTTCTGAAGTAGAAATAGACTGCCAGCTTGTGGAAGGCTGTGCAAAGAAACTAGCCAAGTACATTGAAGCTGGGGAAAGGAGTTGCAGAAGGAAAGAAAGACATCTGAGTCTCAATGTTGAGTGGGAAACAAGCACACCCTGACTAAAGATTCTAGGCTTTACTCTTCTCATCTGTTCCTTCATCCCAAGAGAGGAGATCATGCAAGAAAAAGTATACATGGAAAAATCTTCTTTTTTGCAATACTTTTTGGCAAGGCATCTTTTAATAGACTTCTTTATAAATGGATTTTTTAATGTATTCTCTGAGAATTTCATACATACCATGTGTTTTCTTTTTTTTTCTTTTTTCTTTTTTTTGGTTTTTCGAGACAGGGTTTCTCTGTGTAGCTTTGCACCTTTCCTGGAGCTCACTTGGTAGCCCAGGCTGGCCTCGAACTCACAGCGATCCGCCTGGCTCTGCCTCCCGAGTGCTGGGATTAAAGGTGTGCGCCACCACTGCCCGGCCATACCATGTGTTTTCATCAAATTAAACCACAAGTCTTTCCTTGCCAACTCCTTCTAGGTGCCCCACTACATCTCTCTCCCAACTTTATGTACTCTTTTTTTATTAACCATAAATCTAATTGATGGTGCCAGTTATACGTGTGCATGTAGGGCCATCCACTGGAGTATGGGCAGCATTCCAGGGATCATGTCTCTGAAGTGAAGTGACACTTTTTCCTCAACTAGCCATCAATTGCCAATTGCTCGTCAGCTTTGGGTGGAGACTAAGTCCCTCCCTCATTCGTTTTGAAATAGTAGCTTGTTTGATCACTGTGAATGTGCCTTGAACAGGCTTAACACAGTTTGAACTTGGTTTTTGGAGAAACTGGTACTGTAATCCCCTAAGTGAAAGACACATGTTGTGTTCCCAGGTAAAAATAAAGATATGTGGTGACTGGGTACACTAGATATGATTATGATTATTGTTATCACTAATAATATAATCACTATATAGAAGCCTTTTTAGAAAGCTGATGAAACTTAATAGTCCTCTTACCCATCAAAACAATAAAAAACCCTTTCTTTAACATTACCCTAGTTTCTCAACAGTCTCCTTTTCTCCCAATGCCTTTATGACCATTACCACCACCATCATTAACACTTCTAACTCCACTGCCCCTTCTTTTTCCTCCCAACCTATAATTATGGGCAAATGAGATCAATTGCCATGCCCAACATTCTGCCTTGCTTCCTACCTTCCTTAACCTGTTCAGCTCCATTTTCTCAGTATATCTGTTCAACATTGCCTTCCTAAAGCCCAACCCCAACAATAATTCAAGCATGAATCCTTCCCACATCCAGCTAACCAGAAGTGATTTTAACTATATTTTTGTTCCTGTTAATATTCTTTAAAATGAAGGATGTTCTCTTGAGTAGGAATGTTGAGTGTTTTTTAGGTTAGGATACTTGGCATCAAATATCAGAACCAAATAGGAAGCTCCAACCATAACATACAGTTTTAAAATACTGTGATAAGTGGTAGTGGTAATATGTACAACCCAACTAGAACTTTTGTTTGAAAGGTTTGAGGATGCCTATGAAGCAAAGTTCTTAGTTCTCATTGGAGTAAATAGAATATGGACCAGTTAAATAAAAGATAAGCTGGACATTGTGGCACACACCCATAATACCAACACTCTAGGCTGCTGAGATAAAAAAAAAAATATCACAAATTCCAGGGCAGCCTCGACTACATACTTGAGATTCCATCTCAATAAAATGGGTAAAAATCAAATATAAGAGTTGAAACCCAGTGTATGAGGAGATCAAGACTAAGAGCTGCAAGACAAGCAGAGTAATGAGTTCTCTCCACCTTCTTTATTAAGGTGGAGACATTGTAGATAAAGCACGAGGTATGGAAGAGAGAAAACTGAGAGCCAGGGATGGACCAGACCCTGTGTTATGTCCTTGGTGAACATCATCCCATTTAGTTTCCGATGTGCTTTGATGGAATTGTCACTATAAACGTGACTTGAGGCTGTATCACTCACTAGCTCTTTTCATTTTGTCAAGGAATGTTAGATCATTCAAGTCTTAGATTCATTCCATCTGTAAAACAGGACAGTCAGTTATGTTTCCCTGGAAGGTTCTTCGAACAATCAAATGAAATACATGTAGAAAAAGACCTCTCTCACATAGCATGCATCTCCAAAAAAAATCTACATTATAGAGCAAAGGGCAAGGGAAAGGGGCACTTTTGTCCATGAATTCATTTATGTGTGCACCAGGCCCTGGGATGGCTCGGAAGCTTCCTTCACCAAGTATAATTTAAGAATGAGGGACCTGCAACTCACTGTTAAAGGGAATCTGAGCTCTAGAGAGATTATTAGGAAATGCCAGAGGGAATGTGCTTCCATGACAGGCCAAAAAGACTGAATAAACATTTCTCAAGTACATTTTTGATACAGAACTTGTTTCCAGAATAGTTAACTCTGAAAACACAATAATATGAGAAAGGAGGACGGAGACTACACCTGTCTCAACAGCCTGAAAGAGTTTGCTGGGATGACTCTTTGAAGGACAAGACCAGGGGACTCCGGAGCTGAATTTTCTGTATTAGCGAGGGAGGCTGGAACCTCAGGGTGCAGCATACAGACAGACAAGTCTGCTTGCCCAAGATTTCTTCAGTCTGGTCAGTCTCAAATCTATGAGAATACATTCGTGCATGCAGCTTTGGTGGGAGGAAGATTTACAGACTTGGCTCTATTTTCCCCCGAAGCAGTTCCCTACAAAAGGAGGTCTCTAAACCCCATGGCTATAAGTGAAGGAGAAAGTAAACATGGCTTGGCAAAAAGGTGCAACTGGAATTTGCTCATAAACTGAGTGGGAAATAAATTTCCAGTGTGACCCTAAACCTAGCGAAGGAATCTCTCTGTCTCCTTTCCTTTATTGATATTCAGTTAACTGAATTTATTTAAAGGTATGTAGTTTAACAGTTATACACACACACACACACACACACACACACACACACACATACTACTACTACTACTACTACTACTACTACTACTACTACTACTACTACTACCAATGTAATCAAGATAATGAATACACCGTGACTGCAAGAGTTTCCTTGTGCCTCCTTCTAAATGTTTCCTCCTCACTTTGGTTCTCCCTCTTCCCAAGCAGTAAGCCATTGCTATGTTTCTGTCATTAGAAATTAATTTGCACTTTATAACTTTTTAGAAACAGAATCATACAATATGTACTCTGTTTTCTAGCTTCTTTATGTCAGCAGACTATTGAGTTTTATCAATGCAGTCCCATGTATCAAGAGTTCACTCTTTTTATTGCTAATCTACAATTTATTTCTATAAATTGACAATTTATAGAAATCTATAAATCATAATTTATTTTTGTGTGCCTTTGTGGTTAGACATTTGGGTTGTTTCTAGGTTGTTGCTGTTTGAAACAAAGCTGCTGTTTATATTCATGTACCAGCCATTATACAGACATATTCTTTCTTTTTCATGAATAAATGTCTAGGAATAGATCATATGGTAGATATATGTCTACATTTTTAGGAAACTCCAAATTAGTTTTACAAAGTGGTTGTACTGCTTTATATTCCTTCAGGGATCACAGAAAGTCCCTGTTTTTCTTCATTTTGTTCAACGTATGGAATGGTCAGCCTTTTCAAATTTAGCTATTCAAATTCTTGCAGTTTAATTTGCATTTTGCTATTGACTAATGATGTTGATCATCTTTTCATATAATTAATTTCTATCTTTGTATCTACTTTGGTAAATCACCTATTGAGGAGATATTGTGCCCATTTTTTTCATTTTTCTTTATTAAGAAATTTTCTACTCACTATACATACCACCCACAGATCTCACATCCTCCATCCACCCACCTCCCAGCCCTCCCTCCCAAGCCACCCCACATCTCCACATCCCCCAAATCAAGGTCTCAAATGAGGGGTCAGCAGAGCCCAGCACACTGAGCCTAGGCAGGTCAAAGCCCCTTCCCACTGCACCAACGCTGTGCAAGGTGTCACACCACAGGCACTGGGCTCCCAAAAGCCTGCCCATGCACCAGGGACAGATCCTGATCCCCCTGCCTGGGTGCCCCCAAACAGTTCGAGCCAAACAACCATCTTCCTTATCCAGAGGGCCTAGTCCATTCCCATGGGGGCTCCACAGCCACTAGTCTATAGTTCATTGGCTTCCATTAGTGTGGCTGGTCATCTCTACACATCTTTCCATCATGATCTCAATATCCCTCACCTGCAGAATCCCTCCTCTCATTGATTGGATTCCCGGAGCTCAGCCTTGTGCCTGGCCATGGATCTCTACATCTGCCTCCATCAGTCACTGGACAAAGGCTCTATGATGACAGCTAGGTTATTCGCTAGGCTGGTCACCAGAGTAGACCAGTCCAGGCACCCTCTAGACCACTGCCAGCAGATTAATGTGACGTCATCCTTATGGATTCCTGAGAGCCTCCCCATCACCCTGCCTCTACCTATTCCCATGATGTCCTCATCTATCATGATATCTCCCTCCCTGCCCTCCCACTCTGTCCCTGTTCCAGCTTGACCCTCCCATTCCCCTATGTTCTCATCCCCCACTCCTTTCCCTCAGCCACCCCCCTACTCCTGGTCTGCTCATGTAGATCTCATCCACTTCTCCTTCACTGGGCCATCCATGTGTCCCTCCTAGGGTCTTTCCCTGTTAGCTAGCTTCTCTGGAGCTGTGGGTTAGAGTCTGGCCATTCCTTCCCTCCCATTTAGTATCCACTTATGAGTGAGTACATACTATGTCCTTCTGAGTCTGTGTTACCTCACTCAAGATGATATTTTCTAGTTCCATCCATTTGCCTACAGATTTCATGATGTTATTGTTTTTCTCTGCTCAGTAGTACTTCATTGTGTATATGTGCCACATTTTCTTTATCCATTCTTCAGTTGAGGTTGTACCCATTTTTAATGGAGTTTTTTATATTGTTGTTTTCAGGGTTAATTATTCTGGACACAAGTTCTTTATCAAGAATGTGCTTGGAAAATATTTGCTGATAGTCTGTGGATTACATTTCTATCTTTATATGCATGTATTTTCAAGAGCAAAAGAAAGGTTGAGCCACAATTCAGCAAAACTTTTAATTATTGTCATTGATAGATAATGTGTTGGTGTTGCACTACTAATTCTTCATTGACTCGAGGTTAGAATACTTTTTTTCTTACATTCTTTTAAGGTTTAACATTAAGATCTATGATCTATTTTGGGTTGATTTATGTGGGTGGTACAAGACATTATTTGAGGTGATAACTTTGCATGTGGATATCCAATTATTCTTGCATTATTTGTTGAAAGATTTTTCATTTCTAAGTGAATTTAATTTGTACCTTTTTCTGAAATCTGTTGTTCGTATTTGTATGGGTCTATTTCTTACTCTCTGTTCCGCCCCTTTTTATGCTAATATCACACTGAATTGATTACTAACGCCTTATAGAAAGCCTTGAAATCCTCCATTTTGTCATTTTTTCATAATTTATTTTTGGAAACTCCGGGATTTTTGTGCTTCTATGTTAAATGTAGACTCTAATTGTCAGCATAAAATTTAAAAGCCCTGCTGAAGTTTTCATTGGGATTGCACTGAATTTGGAAAATCAGTAGGCCATTTGGGGAGAATTTACATATTAGGAATATTGTCTTTCAATCAATGAACAAAATCGTTGTCTCTATTTCATTAGGTTTTCTTTAATTGCTCTCAGAATGTGTTACAGTGTTACAGTATGCACGTGGTCTGCACTTGTTTTACAAAATGTGTTGCTAAGTATTCTTTTGATGCTGTCAAAATATAGCTGTTTTTCTTTAAGAATGTGATCATACACCAGTGGGTGGCCCAACACCAGTAAGTCTATGGGCAGCACAATTGGAATTGAAGGGTTATTAAATTATGCGTGTATTTGTTTTCTTGATTTCATGTTGTATGGTTTCTATTGAAAAAATAATTTCATGTTTTTCCTCTCCCTCAGTTCCTACCAGATTCTCCATACCTTCCTACCCACCCAACTTTATTTTCTTTTTTATCTCTCTCTTTTAAAAAATGACAGATAAAAACAAAGGCAAAACAACAAAGTCCAAGAAACACACGTTAAAACCCCCACAAAAACACAAAAAAAGAAAATAAAACAAAAAATGCCCAAACAAACCAAAATGAGACAAGTCTAAAAAATACCATTTAATTGCTTTTGTGTTGGCTGACTACTCGTAGAGAATGCATCCTGACCTGAAGTGTGATTAATATACCCAGTAAGTTTCCATTTGAAAAACCTTGTTTTTTTTTTTTTCTTTGCCAGCAGGTATCGATTGAACACCATTTTTTGGCCATAGGTGGGAGCCCGTGTCAACTTCTCACTCTCAGCACTGGGACCTCATGTGTTTGAACCTGTGCAGGCCCTCTGCATGCTGCCACAATCTGTGCATTCCTATGTGCATCAGTTCTACTGTGTCTAGAAGACACTGTTTCCTTGGAGTCAACCTCTGCTCTGGCTCTTATGACCTTTCTGCTTTCTCTTCTGCATAGATGCCTGAGCCCTGATGAGATGGCCTTTGATTCAGGACTCAGTGTTCCAAGGTCTCAATCTCTGTGTTACTTCCCATCTACTGCAAGAAACTTCTCTGCTGTGGGCTGAGCCATTTTACTGCTGTGTTCCTTTAGTAGAATATAGTATTACGTTTTTTCCTAGGCCCATAGTCTCAGGCTCTTGACCACTTTAGTGATGTCAGTCATGAGTTCCATCTCATGGAGTAGTCCTTAAATACAAGAAAGTGATTGGTTATAACATAATATTTGTGCCACTATTCACCAGTACATCTTGTAGGTAGGTCACTGTTGTAAGTCTCAGGGTTTCCAGTTGGGAGATATTGATAATTACCTTTCTCCTCTAGTAACATGCAGAGTACATTTGAGAATGTCAGTAAGGGTGAAACTTCTAGTTAGGCAGCAGCTCAGCTTCCCCATGTATGATCATATATGTAAGTGTTGTCTTCAGCAATAGGGGCTTACTACCAGGTTGTGAAGAGCATCAAATAGACTTGGCAATAGTCCATGATGTTTGTGATTTGGGCCATTGACTCAACAAGATATACTCCATCTGGCACTGGAGGTTTTACTTGGTAGCATAAGTTGTCTAACTAGGGCATTGTCTTCCCTCTTATTTGATTAATCCATTTAAACTTCTTCTGCATGTATATATATTTTAGGGAGTTATATCATAGTAAATTTCTGTATGTTTTTTCAAATTGTCTTTACTGTTAGTTCTCCCTTCCCATATTTCTATTTTACCCTTCTCTTTGGTCCCCTTCCCTATTTAATCTTCCTATTCTAGTTTCCCATTTTTTCTCAAAAACAAAAAATTCTATTTCCCCTTCCTTAGAAGATCCTCTTCTCCACCTCCACCCTAGTCCCTACTAGATACCTGACCTCTGTGGTTATTCAGATTGTTTGACTCATGTCAAAGGCTTGAAAGATAACATCCACTTATAAGAGAAAACCACAATATTTATCATTTTACACCTGGGCTAACACTGAATGATTTTTCCTAGCTCCATACATTTACCTGCAAAATTCATATTTTTTTCTTAACAGATTAAAATATCTCATTATGTAACTATACCACATTTTCATTATCCATTCATCAGCTGATGGACATCTAGGCTGCTATTTTGAATAAAGCAGTAGTTAACATGGTTGAGCAAGTGTCTCTGTAGTTTAACATAGTGGCTGTACAAGTTTGTACTCCTGCCAGCAATAGATGAGTACTCCCCTTTCCCCAAGTCCTCAGCAACATGTGCTGCCATTTCCTTTATTTATCTTGATCATTCTGACTGGTGTAAGTTTAATTTCCATTTCTCTGGCGGTGAAAAATATTGAGATTTTCTTTAAGTGTTTCTCAGTCATTTCTGTTTTACTGTTTGAGAACTCTCTGTATAGTGTGTAACCTATTTTTAATTGACTTTTTTTTTTCTTGGTATCTAGGTTGGTTTTTTTTTTTTTTAGAACTTTTGGGAGGATGGCCATTTTCACAATATTAATCCAACTGATCCATGACCATGGGAGATCTTTCCCTCTTCTGGTGTATTCTTAAATTTCTTTCTTCAGTGTTTTAAAATTTTAATTATGCAAGGCTCAACTTGCTTGATTAGAGTTACTCCAAGCTATTTTTTGAGACTATTGTGAAAGGTATTGTTTCCCTGATTTTTTTTCTTAGTTAATCATTTGTATATAGGAAGGCTACTGATTTTTTTTGTGTGTGTTAATTTTGTATCCGGACACCTTGCTGAAAATTTTTACCAGCTCTCTTGGTTACTATTCTGTTGCTATAAAGAGACACCATGACCAAGACAACTTATATAAAGAAGCATTTAACTGGGGGACATTCTTCCAGTTTCAGGATAGTCCATGACCATCATGACAGGTAGTATGACAGCAGGTATGCAGGCATGGTCCTGGAACAGTAGCTGAGAGCTCACATCTAGATGATCCACAAGCATATGGCAGAAAAAGAGAGATTGAGCCTGGCATGGGCTTTTGAAAGCTCAAAGCCCACCCCCAGGGACACACTTCCTCCAACAAGGCCACATCTCCTAAGCCTTCTCAAATACATACACCAACTACCAACCAAGCATTAAAATATATAAACCTATGGGAGCCACTCTGATTCAAACCACTACATCATCTGTAGAAGTTTTTGGTGGCATTTTAGGGTCTTTTACATATAAAATCTTATCATTTAAAAATAAAGATACTTTGACTTCTCCCTTTCCCATTGGTATCTCCTTTAACTGTCTTATTGCTCTAGCTAAGATTTCCAGTACTATATTGAATAGGAATGGAAAGAGTGGACGTGAGGTGGTATTGTGTTCCCCAAAATATTATGCACCCTAATAAACTTATCTGGGGTCAGAGACAGAGCAGCCACAATATTAAACATAGAAGTTAGGCAGTGGTAGCACACGCCTTTAATCCTAGCATTTCAGAGGCAGAAATCCATGTGTTCAAGGATACAGCCAAGCATGGTGACTCACGCCTTTAATCCCAGAAAGCGACCCTTTAATCCCAGGGAGTGATGGTAGAAAGCAGAAAGGTATATAAGGCATGAGGGCCAGAAACTAGCAGCATTTGGACTGGTTAAGTATTTGGCTGGTTAAGCATTTAGGCTTTTGAGCAGCACAGTTCAGCTGAGATTCATTCTGGATGAGGACTCAGAAGCTTCCAGTCTGAGGAAACAAGACCAGCTGAGAAGTTGGCCAGATTCCTGCTACATGGACGTCCTTTTCTTGTTCCTGAGTTTAGTAGAAATGCTTTTAGTTTTTCTCCATTTAAGTTGATGTTGGCTGTAGGCTTGCTGTAAACTACCTTTATTAAGTCCTTTGTATCCCTAGTCTCTAGCAAACTTTTATTATGAGAAAGTGCCAGATTTTGTCAAAGGCCATTTTCTTAACTAATGGGATGAGTGCATGGCTGTTGTCTTTCAGTCTGTTTAAATGGTGGATTACATTTGTTGATTTACATATGTTGAATCATTCCTGCATCTCTGAGATGAAGCCAACAATCACAGTTTATCTTCGTCAGAGGTACTTTCTGATGCACTCCTCCACCAGGGACTCTACATGTATGTTTGTTTACTTGAAGTTGGCCCATAGCTTACTGAGCCTCTTCTCAGTATTTTTTTTTCATCTCCATGTTTTGCTTGGGATATTTTCTATGGCTATGCCACCAGTTAATAAATCCTTTCTTTGGTGAGATCCAATCTGGCATTAATGCTGCTCAGTATATTTTTTATCCCACAAGTATTTTAGCTGTATAGAAATTTCATTTGGGTCCTTTTTTAAAAATACCTTTGCTAAACACCACTAAGCCACATGTCCAGCTCCAATAATTGACCTTTTGTTACTCTACTTTGTAAAGTCTTGAAAACTTGGTGAATGAAGCATTGTGGCTATTCTCAGTGTAACTTCCTTTATTGGAAATAATTATGTTTTTGCTTCAATATGTTTTAAGGTCTTTTTATTTTTTAAATATTATAAACATAAAATATTCTCTTTTCAAAAAAAATACCTTTCATATATCTCATAGTTTTCTGAGAGATTGTGTCATGAAGATGACGGATAGTGTCCTCATTAGCACTGGATGGTGACGTTGGCTGCCATATGAACATGAACATGTAATTTGTCCACATGGCTTTTGCTCACATAACTGTCTGACGGGATTTTTATGCTTACCACATGTAGAGTGGTTATTACCCAAAAAAACAAAAAACAAAAAAATAAAAAAACTACTGCCTTGCTAGTTTGCCTTTTGCTAGAACTTTGGCTTATTTGAGTTGATTCTTCTTGGGACATTTGTTACCCGTGTCTACTGGCATTTCTAGGTTGCCAGCATCTCTTCCATGAAGTTTTATGACAAAAAGAAAACCCAGGAGCCACCCCAATGTGCTATTTCTTGATTCAGAGTTCATTTTTCAGAAGATCTTTTTTTTTTTTTTTGGCTTTTAATCCTTGTTTTATACACAATGTGCAAGGTTTTAACTATTCTTGGCAGGACGCATAGGCAAAAAATATCTAAAGGGCCCCAAACCTTCAACTCTGAATGTCCAGTAATGGAGTTAGAGGTGTGGTGCTGCAAATCCGATGCTCAGTATCCATGAAACGAGGATTTTAAATCTTTAGGCTCCTTAGTGCTTTGAAGGGTAGGAGATACTGGGGATAAACGAGAGACTTTTCCAACCTTCTCCATTATACAGTGACAAAGGCATAAGAAGATTAGTGACAGTAGCAACAACTGGAATGAGGGAAGATATATGAACAAAACTTGAAATACAAACGTAGTTTAGGGGAATGGGATTGAAAATATAGTTCGATGCAAAGGTTTACAAAACTTTGAGAGCCCTACTGAGAAGGTTTGATCTTAGGAAACTCATGAAGACCTTCTACAGCTTTACATCATAGTACTAATGTTCTTTAGGGTCTCATATTAGTCTTAAACTGCCAACACAAAACACTGTAGACTGAGTAGCTTGAACAGTATTTATTTTCTCACAGTTTGGAGGCAGAAGTCTAAGGTTTGAGTGCCAGTATGGTCTGCACCAGGTGACAGCCCTTGTTCTGGCTTGCAGAGAGCCTTCTCTGCTCTCTGGTTTCTCCTATGACCTTTCCTTTGGGTGCGCCTTCCTGGAGAGAAAGCAAGCTCTCTAGTGTCATTCACTCCATCTTTGTAGAGCAACAGACCTATTGAATTATAGCTATACCCTTTTGGATGAATGACTCTTAATTCCACCTTAAAGTCTGGATGTCTTACATGTCTATGTACATACATACTGGATGTCTATGGCTTCAACATATGAATGTTTTAAGGAAATAAACAATTACTTCTTTGACATGGCGATTTCTGGAAATACCACTCTGCTAACATGCATAACTTTTTTACAGAAATCTTTTCTGGTCTTTGAGAAGTGCACTAAATAAAAATAATATGTTTAGGTATTATATACACACATTAAAATATCATACTGTGTCCCATACATACATACATGCAAGTCAAATGATGATTTCAAATTAATAAGCTGTGAGGAAATTTAAGGATTACTTGAACACAGCTGTCTTCTTTCAGTCCCTGAAACAATAAACAATATAGATTCTATTGGTTGCCTTTCTTTCTTGAATTTTGTATATTTGAGATAAAAGAACTAGCTAGGCTTTATGAGTAATGGAGTCATTGACATTCTCATGACTGCCAAAATCATCTGTGTTATTATCTTTAAGATAAATCCCTTCACAGATGTAGCCAATGCTGCAGGCATCCATTTTATTGAATGTGGACATTATCTGATAGCTGACATCCTTGATACAGTAAATAACTCTTACTGTATAATGAGATAACCTGAGTTCTAGCTGTAGCCATTATTCTGTGATATCCGCTTTATTGAGAATTGGGGATTAATTATGAGATAGTTGAGGCTAGCACATTATGGGTAGATGATAAAGAAGGCTGTTATCTATAAAACTCCCACAGATGGCCGTCATCCTTTCCTTCCCCTCAGCCATCTGACTTTTCTTCCAGCACTTTCAGAGGGTTGCTTCCCTTCCTTTCTGTCACCCCAGCTGCCTGTACTTGGCCTTACCAAGGTATTCAAAATGTTCTACTAGGTGTTTCTGGGGCTAAACAGACCCAACCTGAACCAAAGTCTCTTGAGGACCCTGGGGCCAAGTCATTCCCCATTGTTTCGTCATTAACCACTTCTTGTTAACCTCTTGCTCCAACAGCAAATTGAACCCAAGTCTCCCTCTCAACCCAGGCTCACTGCAAACAACAATGCCACATACTGACTCCTCAGCTCACAGCCCAAGAGCTAGGAATCCAGCTCAAGGCTCCGAGCCAGCTGAGTTTTGGATTATATTTCACAGGTATTCTCTGGGGTCTTGAAAAGGGCACAGCCTCAAACACACCAGGATTACAAAGACAAGGCAGGTGTTGCTCCTGACACAATAGAGAGTATTAGAAAGTGACCAGTAGATAAGTAAAAAAAAAAAAATGGCCATGACAATTTGGCTATTTACTGTTGTTGTTTACTGTTACTATAGCTCTGGCAGCCTTCCTATGACAATGGCAGATCCTGTAGACTGTGTGAAGAATGGTTAAGATCTAATAGCAAGAGCTTACAGCTTGTGGCACTGCCTTTGATTTGTTGAATGACCTTTGACATCACTATCTTGCTTCCTTCTCCAACTCTTCCCATTATCGGACTCTTTGATATGCAGTGCAAGTCAGATAGTATGCTCTGCTAGCTGACATCCATTTTGAGGATCTCTCTCTCTCTCTCTCCCTCCCTCCCCTCCCCCTCTCTCTCTTTAATTGAAAATGGTCTTTTTCATACAACATATTCTGAGGATGTGGTCAATTTTGGAGAGTATGTCATGGGGTACTGAAAAGAAGGAATATTCTTTTGTGTTTGGGTAAAATGTTCTGTATTTGTCAATTCGGTCTATTTGGTTTATGTCTTCAGTTAGCTTCAGCATTTCTCCATTTAGTTTTTGTCTGGATAACCTGTCTATAGGCAAGAGTGGGGGTATTGGAGTTGCCACTATCACTGTGTGATGGTCGTTATATTATTTAAGCCATAGTAAGGTTTCTTTTATGAACTTGGGGCCCTTCTGCTTGCTACATAGATGTTAAGAATTACAATATCTTCTCAGTAGATTTTTGCTTTAGTAAGTATGTACTGTTCTTCCCTATCCTGATTCATTTTGATTTGAAGTCTATTTTGTCAGATATTAAAATGGCTACATCAACTTGCTTCTTAGGTCCATTTCCTTAGAATAATTTTTCCATCATTTTACTCTGAAGTCATGTCCTTCCTTGATATTAAGGTGTTTTCTTTTGATGCAAAAGAATGGATCCTGTTTGCATACCCATTCTGTTAGTCTGTGACCTTTATATTTGAAAATTGAGACTGTTGATGTTAAGAGTTGTCAATGAGCAGTGTTTATTGATTCCTGTTGTTTTGTTATTGTGGTGTGAAGGTTTCCCCCTTCTTTTGATTTGCTGGTCTGATATTATTTGTTTCTTATGTTTTCCTGGGTGTGGTTAGCCTCTTCAGGTTGAATTGTTCCTTCTCGCATCTTCTGTAGGGCTGACTTTGTAGACAGTACAAATTTACTTTAATCGTGGAATGTCTTTCTCCATCTATTGTGATTGAAAGCTTTGCTGATATAGTATTATGAACTGGTGTCTGCAGACTCTTAGAGTTTATAGAACATCTATCCCGGCCTTTCTGGCTTTTCAAGTCTCCATTGAGAAGTGAGGTATTACTCTAATAGGTGTGACTTTATATGTTATTTGGTTTTTTTCTCTTGCAGCTTTTAATATTCTTTCTTTGTTCTGTACTTTTAGTATTTTGATTATTACGTGATGTGGGGAATTTCTTTTCTGGTCTAGTCTATTTGGTGTTCTGTATGCTTCTTTTACCTTGATAAGTACCTCCTTCTTTAGGTTTGGGAAATTTTATTCTATGATTTTGTTGAAGATATTTTCTGTCACAGTGTACCAAATTTCCTAGATGTTTTATATCAGGAGATTTTTGGATTTAATATTTTTTTTTGACCTATACATCCATTTCTTCTATTCTATCTTCAATCTCCAACATTTTGTCTTCAATCTCTTGTATTCTGTTGGTGAGGCTTGCTTCTGAGTTTCCTGTTCTAGTTCCTAAATTTTTCATTTCCAGTTTTCACTCAGTTGTGGTTTTCTTTATTTTTTCTATTTGCACTTGCAAGTCTTTAACTGTTTTCTTCATTTTACTCCACTGTTTGTGTTTTCATAGATTTCTTTAAAGATTTATTCATTTCCTCTTTAAGGACCTCTATCTTATTTATGAAGGCCATTTTAAGGTCTTTATCTTGTGCTTCAGCTATATTGCATATCTCAGGGTCTACTGTGATAAGGTTACTGGACTCTCATGGACATATATTGTGCTGGCGGTTAGTGTGATGTTACACTGGTATGTAAGTGTCTGAGTTTGGGATGATTATAATTCTAAGTGCTGGTATTTGGTCTTGTCTTTGTTTCTGTTGTCCTCTTTGGTTCTTAGAAGAGTGTCATGCCTGGTATGAAATGCTTCTGAGATTGCGCCAGGTTTGGCCAGTGGGGTTTCTACTTAGAATGTGTTTCTTGGTGTTAGAAGCTGATACTAGGGATAGAGATGGGCTAGAAGTAGGGACTGGGGGTCCACAGGAAGGAAGAAAGCAGGATATTCTACCTAGATCTACTTAGTCCCCTGGGAATGGGGATAGAGAAGTGGAAAGGCTGTAGCCACTAGTCTGCTGCAGATCTGGGAATGAAAATGGGGGTTTGGATTTGGAGGAGATGAGGGAGAGCGAAGATCTGAAAATCTCTTATCTGCTTCCCTGGCTGGCGTGGCCAGTGGGGTCCTAGAGAATGCCTGTGGGAGTTGTCAGCTGAGACAATAAAAAAAAAATGGGGTAGATGAGGGAGACTGTAAGCGATCTGTATACTCTACTAGAAATGGGGGCACAGAGGAAGGGATGGTGAAGCAGGTGGTCTGATGCAGAGCTGGGGATGAAACTGGGGGACTGGATTAGGAGGAAAGGAGGGAGAATGAAGGCCTGAAGATCATCTACCTGCTTCCCTCTCCAGTTGGGGGAACTTGAATGCCACCATCTGTTGTATATTTGGCTTGTGTTCAAAGTAAGTTGTATACAGAAAGAAGTCTCTGGACCTTCAAGCATCTCTTCAGGTGGTAATATACAGAGACCACAAAAGGATCTTTTGAAACTAAGCGATTTCTGTTACTAAAGATGTATATGACAAGTTATATGTGTATTATTGTTCTTGAAGTTAAAAGAGATATTTTCAATAATAATTTTAGTTGTTTATTTTGTTGGGTACTTTTTACTAAGTTGAATGTGGTAACTGGGAAATGTTCAGGCTTTGTATATCCTAAGCATGTCTTTATGTATTCAGGCCAGCTAATTTTACATGGTACTGAACTAGAGAAATCAGGAACACTGTTTCCATATAAGGGAAAAGATATGTATATAAGGAGAGCCATTGAAGACAAGCCTTGGGGAGAAGAAATCTAGCATCTTTTTTCAGTATTTATTTATTATTTGCTTGGCATTGAACACATATTTACTCTGTACTCTCACCAACTCTTGGAGGTGGGGGCTGCTGTTTCTTACATTTTATAATAATGCAGCTAAGGCATGAAGAAACTTAAACAATATCCTGAAGATCACACTCTAAGCAAGAGTCTATGTAGGAACTTAGAGGTCTGGAAGTTTCCAAAATTATTATACCATGCAGTTTCTAAACACGATGCTTTTTTTCACAAATTATTTTATTTGCCTGAAATTTTTTTTACTTATTGAGGAAACCATTTTGAATTTTTAGTCTCTACCATAGTAGAGACACAGTTATGATGACACAGTTATGATGTGCTTCTGAGCCAATGGAGTTGTCAAGACCAGACCTTAACAAAGGGTCTAATTCAGCAATTATAACTGCCAGAGGGTGACTGGGTCTGCTGCAGAACAGGTAAAGAGAAGCTGAACACCAACCTCCAAGGAACCTGAGAGTGGGAGTCGGGGATATCACAGAAACTAAATGTAGCTAAAATGCCAAAGACTCAAGAACAGAAGCAGACAGATGAGTGAAGTTATCACTGCTCTCTGCCAAAGTCTCTGCCACTGAACTATAAATGTCTGTTAGTGACAGTGAAACCAAGTGACAGTGAAAACCAAAACCGTGTGTGTGTGTGTGTGTGTGTGTGTGTGTGTGTGTGTGTGTGTAATATGTTCATATAATATATATGTATATGTAGGTATGATAAAGACAGTAATATATGTAATATATGTATATATAGGGAAGACACAGTAAATATACATACAATATATTCTTTTTTTTTTTTTTTTTTTTTTGGTTTTTTGAGACAGGGTTTCTCTGCGTAGCTTTGCGCCTTTCCTGGAGCTCACTTGGTAGCCCAGGCTGGCCTCGAACTCACAGAGATCCTCCTGGCTCTGCCTCCCGAGTGCTAGGATTAAAGGCATGCGCCACCACCACCCGGCTACGATATATTCATTCACATACACATTTGGAGAGACTTGGGAAGATATGTAATATGTTCATATAATACATATGTATATATAGAGAAGACACAGACAGTTTTATAGATTCACTCACATACACACATACACACACACATACATACATACACATATTTCGGAGAGACTCAGGGAGGACATATTCATACCACTTTTCTTGGCCAACCAGAATAGATCAGCAGTCATCAGAATGCCATAGTTTTCATTGTGAAGACTGTTTCCTCATTGTGACACATAACAGTAGAGGGTTTGCCTATTGCTCTAACCCCTTGAGTAGATTTTTCGGACTTTCCTTTCACCATCCTTAGCCAAAAAAACTTACACAGGAGTTACTGTGAGCTTCCAAATTGCAGATGCTTAGATCAAACATGAAATTTTGTCTCACCACAAAAATGTCTTAGTTGAGCTCATGTTTACTCAACTATCTAATTTTGCCACCTTCGAAAATAGCTTTGCTTTGCGCAACACCTGGTGTAGAAGTACTGCATGCATGCACATGTATGTGCACATGTGTACATATCTGCATGATAGTGATAAGAGGCAAGAAGGGGCAGAAGGCAGAGAGATGCTCATTTGCACAGTTGAACCTCCTCCAGGCTTTGTAATTTCCCTGCATTGTCTGCACAGAGCCCTGGCAGTCAGAGTAGGGAAGACGAACATGCAATTTACTTCACTTTGTTTTCCTTCTCTGGGTCTCAGCAAGCCAGCAGGTATTCCTGGAGATGACATGAACAAGAGGCAGGATGTTGCCAAAGGAGGAAACAGGCACTGTGGAACACAAAAGGCAGCTAGTGGTAAGCACAATTCAATCCCACAGATGATTCTCCACCCCTCTAGTTGCTGGCTGGACGGCATCTACCCCTCTCCCAAAGCTGCCTTACACTTGCACTTCTTCTGGACCCGTTAGTCAGTTTCCTAGATAAATATTGAGCACACACTCTGAAGTGATGTAGTTTCTCAGCTTCTACTTCCCAGCCTACGCTTGTAAAACACACCTGTCATCAGTTAACGATTCCACAGCAAATGAAGGAGTTTGCCTTCCCTAGTTAGCAAGTGAAGGAGTGAAGTCTTAAACTCCCTCGAACATGAGCATCCAGGGAGGTTTCTCTTTTTTCACCACCCACCCTGCCCTTTACCTTTCAAAAATATGAGTTTAATCTAGGCACAGGTTTGCCTTGTTATCAGACTCAGTGTTCCTTTGTAACCAGTGCTGAAATGAATTCCTCTCTCCACCCCTGGGGTCAGTAATTGTAATTTGCCAACTCATAAATGAACATAATCCACATGGCCAATTTTTTTTTCAAAAAACTCAAAACTCAGCAAGTTCTGTCCTTGTCACAATGTATGCTTGTGTTTGCTCTAAAAAAAGCTGTGAGGGACTCAGGGCACATTTTTGGACTCAGCTCTTCCACCTACAATTATCTTTAATAATAATAATGGTTGAATGGAATCAAAATGAGTTAGCTTGGAACACTAGAGTGGGTGTTTAATTGGCTCTGCCATTCTCAAAATTTGAGATAAAAATAAGACTACTTAAGAAGGCCCTTCTTAGCTGGGCACTTAGGAAAGTTAGTGTGTCACCAACTCCTGAGTGGCATTATGTACCTACCTGCCAATCCTTAAATTAGCACATTCTGCCTCCTAGCATTCAAGCTACCCAGCTTCCTGAACTGCTTCCGTTCATAGAGGGCTATTCTTTCAAGCCAAGTCTATTTTTGAGATGGTCTGGCAGTTCTGCAATGTTTTCCTTCTGACAAGCCCTGGCCACTTTTTTGATGTGATTTTTTGGCATAGATATACAGATATCAACATATCTAAGATGAGCTTAGAACAGCAGCTCTCAAAGGGTGGGTTCTCAGAGTGGGAACCACTGTGTCCTGAGCCTCCTTAGGGGCTTTCCCTCTTATTCCAAATCCATATTTGAGAGAAACTTCTTTTCTTAATAGACTACGTTGCAAACACCCAAGTTGTAGTCCAAATGTGGACATGGCAGGACCACTGTACTGCCATGATCACACAGCATTGTGGTGGCCTGCACAATACCTGCACAAACGGTGGGTACTTAACACCTCCACCAACACATATCCCTAATAGAGTAGTTTATTTACAGCTAATAGCTTCTGGGGAATGGATATCAGTTTTCTTTCAGGGTGAGGCTCTTATTATATTATAGTAACCTGCTCCAGTCAAGTGGATGGTTTCACACTCAGCAGTGTATCAACAGCACAAATTGGACTCTGAGGATTATTTCTTTAAAATGGGGGGTAAGGAGGTTAGGCTGTATCTGAGAGAGGTTAGGGAGAGAAGTGGAGGTGAATATGATCAGAATAGTCAGGAAAAATGTAATAACTACAATGTTAAAGATTTAAAAGAATTGCAAGGGGATGTAGTTGATATAATTCATTGCTAGTAACATGTTTATAATTTCTTTTACAATAATAATCCACAGCAGTAAAAATGATCCACAAAGTATTTTGTATTTTTAAAAAATCCTGTATTTTTTCAAAACAAACAAAAAACAGAAAAGCACGCAGTAAAGACAGTGAGACAGTTACACATACATTTGGTTACATATAAGAGACTTGGGTGCATGTACTGGTCAGTTTTTGACAATTTGACATAAACTTAAGTCACTTGGAAAGAAGAGAATCCAGTTGAGAAAATTTTCTATCAGATTAGCCAGTGGGCAAATCTGTTTGGCATTCTTTTTCTGATTAATGATTTAAGTGGGAAAAACCAGCCCACTGTGGGTGGTAGCACATTTGGACACGTGGGCCTGGTTGTATGGAAAAACAACCTGAGCATGTCATAAAGAGGGAGCTGGCAAGCCAGTAGGCAGCACTCCTTTGTGGTATCTGCTTCAGTTCCTGCCTCCAGGTTCCTGCTTGAGCTCCCGCCCTTCCTTCCCTGGATGATAGACTGTACTTTGTAAACCAAAATGAACTTTTTCCTCCCTGATTTGGTTTGTGTCAGTGTTTTTACACAGCAACAGAAAGCAAACTGCAAACTAGAACAACAAACCAATTCAAAACTGAGCAAACTACTTGAACAGACCTCCCTCCCTCCCTCCCCCCACTCTCTCTTGCACACACACACACACACACACACACACACACACACACACACACACACAAATGGCTGCTGTGTATGTTAAAAAGATTCTTGGCATCATTAGTTAGTTAGGGAAACAGAGACCAAAAACACGGTGAGATACAAACAGGATGGCTGAAATGAAAGTCACGGAAACTAATACATCAATGAAGACTTGGAGAAGCTGCAGCCTCTGTGCATTACTGGTAGAAACGTCAGATGATTTGGGCATTATATGAAAAGTTTGGATGGTTTCTCAAATGATTATCTATGGAACTACTGCATGACCCAGCAGTCTACTTCTTGTCATTTGTTTCTTTTTTTATTAAGAAATTTTTTATTCATTTTATATACCAATCACAGGTCTCTCTCTTCCCTCCTCACACCCCTCCAGCCTCCCACTCCCAACCCATCCCCATTCCCTCCTATAAGAAGGTAAGGCCTCCCATATGGAGTCAGCAGAGCCTGGTACATTCAGGTGATGCAGGTCCAAGCCCCTCCCCCTGCATCAAGGCTGTGTGAAGTGTCCCATCATAGGTAGTGAGTGGGTTCCAAAAAGCCTACTCAGGCACCAGGGATGGATTCTGATTCTACTACCAGAAGGCCCCTTAAGCAGATCAAGCTATATAGCTGTCTTGGTTGTACAGAGGGCCTAGTCCAGTCCCGTGGAGGCTCCACAGCTGTTGGTCTAAAGTTCATGAGTTCCCACTAGTTTGGTTTGGTTTTCTCTGTAGGTTTCCCCGTCATGATCTTGATGCCCCTTGCTCATTGAATCCCTCTTCTCTCTATTCCACTGGACACCCAGAGCTTGGCCTGGTGTTTGGTTGTGGATCTCTGCATCTGCTTCCATCAGTTACTGGAGAAAGGCTCCATAATGACATTTGGGGTATTCACCGATCTGATTACTGGGGTAAGCCAGTTCAGGCACCCTCTACACTATTGCTAATAGTCTAAGATGGGGTCATCCTTGGGTATTCCTAGGAACTTCCCTAGCACCCAGTTTCTCTTTATCCCTATGATTTCTCCCTCTATCCTGGTATCTCTTTCATTGCTGTCCCATTCCATCCCTGTTCCAGCTTGACCACCCCATTCCCTTATGTTCTCATCCCCCATCCCCTACCCTCCATTGCCTACTCCCTATCCCCAGTTTGTATTCCCTTAATCTCCTTTTGTTGTCTTATTGCTCTAGCTAGGACTTCAAGTACCATATTGAATAAATATGGGAAGAGTAGACAGCTTTGTCTTGTTCCTGATTTTAGTGGGACCTTTTTGAATTTCTCTCCATTTAATTTGATGTTGGCTGTTGGCTTGCTGTAAATTGCCTTTATTATGTTTAGGTATGTTTCTTGTATACATGATCTCTCTAAAACCTTTATCATGAGAGGGTGTTGGATTTTGTCAAAGGTTTTTTCAACATCTAATAAGAAGATCATGTGTTTTTTTTTTTTCTTTCAGTTTGTTTTTATGGTGTATAGCATTGACAGATTTTCATATGTCAAGCCATCCTTGCATCACTGGGATGAAGCCTACTTGGTCATGGTGGATAATTTTTTTGATGTGTTCCTGGATTCACTTAGCCAGTATTTTATTGAGTTTTTTTTTTTTTCATCAGTGTTCGTGAGGGAGATTGCTCTGTAATTCTCTGTTGCATATTTGTGTAGTTTGGATATCAGGTTAACTGTAGCCTCATAAAAAGTTTGGTAATGTTCCTTCTGTTTCTATTGTGTGGAACAATTTGGAGAGTATTAGTATTAACTCTTCTTTAAAATTCTGGTAGAATTCTGCACTGACACCATCTGGTACTGGGCTTTTTTTTTTTTTTTTTTTTTTGGCTTGTGAGACTTTTAATGACTGTTTCTATTTCCTTAGGGGTTAAAGGTCTATTTAAATTGTTTTCCCATCTTGATTTAATTTTAGTATATGGCACCTACTCAGAAAATTGTCCATTTCTTTTAGATTTTCCAATTTTGTGGAGTACAGGTTTTTTGTTTTTGTTTTGTTTTTTTTTTTTTTTTTGAGTGCAGGTTTTTAAAGTATGACCTAATGATTCTATGGATTTCCTCATTGTCTGTTGTTATGTCACCCTTTTCATTTCTGATTTTGTTAATTTGGATGCTGTCTCTCTTTCTTTTGGTTAGTTTGGATAAGGGCTTGTCTATCTTGTTTATTTTCTCAAAGAACCAACTCTTTGTTTCATTGATTCTTTGTATTGTTCTCTTTGTTTCTATTTTATTGATTTCAGTTCTCAATTTGATTATTTCCTGATTCTATTCCTCCTGGATGAGTTTGCTTCTTTTTGTTCTAGAGCTTTCATGTGTGCTGTTAAGTCACCAGTGTGAGATTTCTCCATCTTCTTTATGTGGGCATTTAGTGCTGTAATTTTCCTCTAAGCAGTGCTTTCATAGTGTCCCACAAGTTTGGGTATATTGTACCTTCATTTTCATTGAATTCTAGGAAGTCTTTAATTTCTTTGTTTATTTTTTCTTGACCCACTGGTGATTCAGTTGATCATTATTCAGTTTCCATGCGATTGTAGGCTTTCTAATCAGCTCTCTTTATGAGATCAATTCTATCACTTTTGGGATATTTGCTGTTAATTTCTCCCAAAAAAATTACTGCAAGCTCTTTGCCAAGGTACACTTTCTGTCGATAATTTTTCAATGTCCTCCTTAGTTAAAAGTACAACAATTTCTGCTGGATCTATTCCTGCTCATTGACGAATTCTCAATTTTCCTTTCCAAATCAAGTCAGAGATTTTTTCCACATAAGTTTTTAATTTTTTATTTTGTTTAATTGGTAAAAATATCAATTCCAATATAATATCTTCCCTCTGCATTAATATTCCTGTAGGAGAATGCCTAGAAGGTAAAATAACCAAAATGCAATCCAGCTTTGGATCAATACGATCCACATGTCCTCCATGCACTTTCTTTTCTACCAAGGCCAATTCTTTCTCAGCTTCAGGTGACAATTCTCTTGGACTATTTAAGTCCTTGTCACTTTCTAAGGTTTTGAACAAATTATTCAGTTCATGATTTTTTACCCCCAAAATAGTTCATAGATGAGAAATGTCTCCAAATTATCTTTGAAAGTCATTAAGAGTCTATAATCGATCTCTCTTATTTTGCACCTTTTGGGGTCTAATTTTTGTAGACCTATTTTATATCCTAAATAATTAATAGAATCTCCTCTGTATCTTTTCAGGAGTAATTTGTAATCCCTAGCAAGGCAAAATTTTCTTTACTTCTTGAGACATACTTTCTAAAGTATCTGCATTTGAGTCAGCTAGTAAAATATCATCCATATAATGATAAATTATAGATTTAGGAAATTTTTTACATATCACTTCCAATGGCTGTTGTACAAAATATTGGCACAGGGTTGGGCTATTCAACATTCCCTGTGGGAGGACCCTCCATTGAAATCTTTTAACCGGTTGAGAATTATTATAAGTAGGCACCATGAAGGCAAATCTTTCTCTGTCTTTTTCTTGTAAGGGTATTGAAAAGAAAGTCTTTTAAATCAATAACTATAAGAGGCCATCCTTCTGGTAACAAAGTAGGCAAAAGAATTCCAGATTGTAGAGAGCCCATTGGTTGAATTATTTTGTTAATTGCCCTAAGATCTGTTACCATTCTCCATTTATCAGATTTCTTTTTAATAACAAATATAGAAAAATTCCAAGGACTGGTTGATTCTTCAATATACTGAGCATTTAACTGCTCTTCTACCAGCTCTTCTAAAGCCTGGAGTTTCTCTGTTGTTAAAGGTCATTGATGAGCCCAGACAGACTTGTCTGTTAACCATTTTAAAGGTAGAGCTGTTGGTGTCTTTGGGAGATCATCAGTTGTTGTGCCCTGTTCTTGTACAATCTGGATGGCTGGTGACCACTCATTAGAATAATACCTTCTAATATTTCTCTCAAAAACATGTGCTAGTTTATGATTTGTTTCTGAGGTTGGAGGGATGTTAATCTGAGTATTCCATTGTTGTAATAGGTCTGGACCCCATAGGTTCATAGCTATGTTAGCCACATATGGTTTTAATTTTCCTCTCTGTCCTTCTGGACCTATACATTCGAGCCATCTTGCACTCTGTTTCACTTTTGATGATGTTCCAATTCCTATCAGCTGAACGTTTACCTCCTGAAGAGGCCAAGTTGGGGGCCAAAATTCTGGTGCAATTATGGTCACGTCAACACCTGTGTCTACCAGAACAGACAACAAAAAATTATTTATTTTTATTATTAATTTTGGTCTTTGTTCATTTATAGATATTTGCCAAAAAAATTTCTTTATGGTTTCTCCTCAATTTTCTATTTTCTCTGTCTCAAATCTTTCATCACCCCAAGCAGCCTGGTTTATTCCAATAGGCATTTGGTTATTTAATTGCTCTGAGTAGGGGTTTCCTCTATGACTGCAGGAAAGGTCTGAACTGTATTTGTTGTGGGGGCCTGCCTGAGGCCCCTCCAGGAGTTTCCCGAAGACCAAGGCAAAGTATTACCTTGTCTGTCCCTTGTTGATCTACATTCCTTGGTCCAGTGTTTTCCCTTACCACACCTTCTGAATACTCCAGAAGGAAGGGGCATTCTGTTGCCATTGTTCCTTGAAGAAACATTGTTTCTAGGAATGTCCTGTTTACAGTCCCTTTTCAAATGTCCTTGCTTTCCACACCCAAAACATCTGACATTCCTCAAACCTCTTGAAATTGCTTCTCCTATCCACATATCATCATGGTCATGAGCTTCAACATTAAACATGTCTCTAATCCAATCTTCCAAGGGTTCAGATCTTGCCTTTAATGGCCTGATTATTCTCTTGGATGCTGCATTCACATTCTCAAAAGCCAAAGCTTTGATTATTATCTGGCTAGCTTCTGAATTCGGGAGCATTCTCTTTACTGCTGAAGTCAGTCTTTGTAAGAAATCTGTGAAGGATTCTTTTGGGCCCGGTATAACCTTTGGAAATGACTCAGTTTTCTTTCCTGCTTCCTCAATTCTGTCCCATGCATTCAAGGCTGCCATTCGACATAGAATTAGGGTTTGGTTATCATATAAACATTGCCTTTGTATTGCAGCATATTGGCCTTCTCCAACAAGCTGATCCTGGGAGATTTGTATACCTCTAGCCCTCCACTGACCTTCTATGTTTTTAGCTTCCTCTTTGAACCACATTTGCCACTGCAGCTGTGACCCTAGTTCCAGGACAGCATTTACCAGCTCTCACCAGTCCTGTGGTATAATCTTATTATAAGTTGACCAGAAAATTAACGTTTGCTTTACAAATGGGGAATGCATGCCATAAGATACTATTGCTTCCTTAAACCTTCTTAAATCAAACATTTCAATTGGAGTCCAAATATTTTGTGCATTCACTTGACCAGGTAGCTACTGTATGGTTACCGGATAAATTAAAGGTGATTGTATGAAAACAGGCTTTCTTTCTGTAACCTTATAATCCAATCCTGAAATAATCTCACCGTTAAATTCTTCTGTCTGAATCTGGATTTCTCTATAATTCATTTTAACAGGTTTTTCTAAAGCTTTTATCCTGGCACTTAAATTGACTATCTTTTAAAATACTAAAATAGGATAAGGAATGTAATAATGTGCATAATTGGTGTAATGTATATCCCATCAACATTAATCTTCTCACATAGTTGTTCCATTTTCAGACTGCCTAAAATTTTATCAAACAAAGTCCAATTTTCTTCTAATGTACACATAATACCCATTTTTTAATGTGGAAAAATATTTTTTTCTCTTTTAAATAGGTTTTCCCTTTAAAATATCTGATATCTTAATTGACTTACCAAGTCTGCGTAGAACAGTAGAAATCTGAGGGAATTTCAAAACAGCTACCTAGTGTCGAAGAGGTCAATCCAGAGAGAGAGAGAGAGAGAGAGAGAGAGAGAGAGAGAGAGAGAGAGAGAGAGGATGGATGTGTCTAAAAGCTGAAATCCAGCCACGAGCTCCCGCTTGAGCTGAGTCGAGCCTAGGCTCTGACCACGTGAGTTGACCCAGTTTCTAGCTCTAGCTGCAATAGCGTGTAGCTGCTGCAACTACAGTCGAGGGCAGCTGGACCAGTAGCTCCAGCAGGCCTGAGTTGTTCATAGCATAGGCTTTTTTTTTTTTTTTTTAAGCATAAGCCACGTGAGTTGGCAATCTGACTGCAAGTAGCTCCAGCTATAGGTAACCGCTTGCAGCTATGGTTAGTCAGGCCTAGGGCCTAGGCCAAGTTGGGCCTAGGCCAAGCTGGGCCGAGGCGGGTAGCCGGGCCGCTGAGGAAGGGAGCCAGCGGGCTGCCACTGAGCTGAGCTGAGCGGTTTTTAATGAATTCTTGCCACGTTGGGTGCCAAATGTAGCTATAAAGGTCTTATTAAATAAGAAACACAGAGCCAAATGCAGAGCTAAAAGCCCAAGAGGTCAGAGTAGTAGCTAAGAGCTGAGACCAAGACTGCTTCTTATCACATGCTGCCACTGCTGTCCTTCCCCTGGGAAAGAGACCTACTTCCTGTGTGTCTATCTTTTTTATTGACTTTCTGTTCTGCCTTCTCATTGCTTGTAAACCCAACCACATGACCTCCTCGTCACTGCCTGTCTATACAGACCTCCAGGTCTCTATGGTTGGTATTGAGATTAAAGGCGTGTGTCTCCAAACTAGCTATGTCCTTGAACACACAGACACTGCCTGCCATGTGATCAGATTAAGGGCGTGTGCCACCACTGCCTGGCTTCTGCTATGACTTGCTATTAGCTCTGACCCCCAGGCAACTTTATTTATTAACATACAAATAAAATCACATTTCAGCACAAATAAAATATCACCATAAGGTTCCATGGCGTGCTGAGAAGAAGGTATAGTCTCTTTTGTTAGGATGTAATGTTCTGTAGATAGCTATTAAGTTTATTTCAGTCATAACATCTGTTAGGTTTCTTATTTCCCTGCTAAGTTTCTGTCTGACAGATCTGTCCATTGGTGAAAATGGGGTGTTGAAGCCTCCCACTATTATTAGTGTGTGGGGTTTGATATGTGATCTAAGCTTTAGTAATGTTTCTTTTACATATGTGGGTGCCCTTGTATTTGGAGCATAAATGTTCAGAATTTAGACTTCATCTTTGTGGATTTTTTTTCTGTTATCAATACGTAATGTCCTTCCCAATCTCTTTTGACTAATTCTAGTTTGAAGTCTATTTTGTAGTCTATTTTGTTATATATGAGGATAGCTACATGAGCTTGCTTCTTAAGTCCATTTGATTGGAAAGTCTTTTCCCAGACTTTTACTCTGAGGTAGTGTCTGTCTTTGAAATTGAGGTTTGTTTCTTGTATGCAGCAGAAGGATAGTTCCTGAGTTCATATCCATTTGTTAGCCTTGTTGTTTTATAGGTGAATTGAGTCCATTGATATTAAGGGATATTAATGACCAGTTATTGTTAATTCCTGTTATCTTTTGGTGTGTGTGTATTTCCCTTCTTTGGGATTTACTGCTATCTATTGCCTGTGTTTTCATGGGTGTATCTGACTTCCTTAGGTTGGAATTTTCCTTCTAGTGCTTTCTGTAGGACTGGATTTGTGGATAAGTAGTGTTTAAATCTGGTTTTGTCTTGATATGTCTTGTTCATTCTTCCTATGGTCCCAGATTTCTGGGACATTTTGTGTTATGACTTTGTTGGCTTTGGTGTTTTCTTTGACTGACAAATCTATTTCCTCTATTGTATCCTCCAGGCCAGGGATTCTCTCTTCCATCTCTTGCATTCTGTTGGTTATGCTTGCATCTGTAGTTCCTGTTCATTTACTCAGATTTTCTATTTCTAGCATTCCCTTTGTTTGTGTCTTCTTCATTGTTTCTATTTCTATTTTCAGGTCTTGAACTGTTTCCTTCACATGTTTAATTGCTTTTTCATGGTTTTCTTGGCTTTCTTTAAGGGATTTATTGATTTCTTCCAATTTCTTTGTTTGTCTTTTCCTCAATTTCTCTAAGTGAATTTTTTGTTTCCTCTTTAAAGGCCTCTATTATTTTCATAAAGTTATTTTGAAGGTCGCTTTCTTCTGCTTCTTCTACATTGTGATGCTCAGGTCTTGCTGTTGTTGAACCACTAGGTTCTGGTGATGTCATATTGCTCTTTATGTTGTTGCATGTATTTTTGCACTGGTGTCTTCCCATCTCTTCCTTCAATAGGTGCAAGAGGTACCTGTGTCTGAGCGAGTTGCTCTTGGTCCAACCTGTGCTTGCTGTGTCTGTGTCTCAGGGGCCACTCTGGGTCCAATCTTAGCTCTTGGTCTAATTGGAGCTGGTAGATTCTGTATCTCAGGGAGCTGCTCTTAGTCCAAGATTCTATGTCTCAGGGAGCTGCTCTTGGTCCTATCAGGACTCTTGGTCCAATCAGAACTGGCAAATTCTGTGTCTCAGGAAGCCTCTCTTAGTTCAATGAGAGATGACAGATTCTGTGACTCAGGAAGCTGCTCTTGGTCTAGTCAGAGCTGGTGGATTTTGTGTCTCAGGAATTTGCTGGGGCTTGCAGGGGGATGCATAGGTTTGGAATAGGGTGTGGGTCTTGTAGATTGCAGGGTTCAATGGGGATTTTGGTGGGGGAGCATGCCCTCAGGAGTCTTCCCTGCTGACCGGCAACTGAGGCAATGATGGGTAGGGGTTTCCAGGGACTGATTGTGTCCCGGGCCTAGGTTCTAGAGACAAGTGTCATTTATTTCAAGTCAGGGAGTTGGATGGGTATTTGTATACTAATATTCATAGCAACATTATACACAGTGGCTAAAAATGGGACATAACTCAGTGTCTACCAACAAACGAATAAGGAAGCAAAATTGGTATACAAAGAAATATTATTCAGCCATAAAAAGAATAAAATTATGCACACCTTTAATCCCAACACTCTGGAGGCAGGAGAAAGTAGATCTCTGAGTTCAAGGCCAGACTGGTCTACAGAATGAGTTCCAGGACAGCCAGGGCTACATAGTGAGACCCTGTCTCGAAAACAACAAAAAAGAATAAAATGATACATGCTAGACTTACATGGGCCTTTCAAACAATACATGAGTCCAGTGAGATTGCTCAGTGGGTAAAGCACTTATGAAGGCAGCATGAGGACTTTTGGATTTCCAATAGCCATGTAAATGCTGAGCGGGCACAACAATGTGACTATGATCACAGTGCTCAGGAGATGAGTCAGTGGATTCTGGAAAGTTGACTAGGCCCACTGAATCAAATTGATGAGCTCTAACTAGGTTCAAGTGAGAGATTCTTCTTCAGTATATGAGGTGGAAAATGATAGAGAACACCAGCTACCAACCTGTGGTCTCATTACATACCCACACACATAATACCCACATATGTGCAAGCACACATGCGCATATACATGTCCACTGGACACAAAATCAAAAAACAACATTCTAAGTTAATATTATGCAATTCCATCTTTATGAGGTACCTGTAGAAAGAAAAATGGGCACTAGCAGGGATGAGGAGGAGGCAAAAAGGGAATCCTTGTTTTATAGGGATAGAGCTATAGGTGGGGATGATGAAAATTGACAGTGAGATAGTGCTTTATACAACCGAGTGAATGCATTTAATACTGCTGACTTGGAGACTTATGAATTGGTAAGACCAAACTATTATGTGTCTATTTTACCATGATTAGTGATTAGAAAGGTAGGCAGAGAATATGGTCATTATGAACCCAGATGAATCAAAAGCATGAAGTAGAATCAAGTCTAGCCATAACCAACTCTTTGACATTTTGACACAATGTTGTCATCGACAAAGTTCATGCTGTGGACCCATTCAATTGAGTTATCAAAAAATTGCAGAGAAATATCATAATATTTATATAAGTTAGTAATTCTGTGTTGGATTACATTCATAACTATCTTGGCAAAACCTCAGTTTCCTGTCCTGTGGCCTTTGACAACAGGTGCTGCTCAGTGGCTTCAAGGACAGCAGGAAATATAATAAAGTTTTCCACTAGGCTGACTTTCCAAATGACGTATGGACCCTTTAAGAGATGATGAGAAATTCTGCTCAGTGTTCATAGCTGCCATACCCAAACAACTTATTCAATGCTGCAATGTTATTGTGTCTGTTTCTTTAAAAGACACACTGAAATTTTAGAGACCAATAGGAAATGTGTGCATATACTGTTCTCTGCTGCTCTGGTTCCTACCTCTCCATCTTCATCTTGTTTCTCTCTCACAGTTGCTCTGCATCATGTTATTGGTCTCGCTTCCATTCTTCAACTGTACTGGGCTCTCTCTGACCACAGAGCCTCTGTACAGGGTCCCTCTGTCTTAAATATCCTTCACCTCTATAGTTGCATGATTGTAGCTGATTTATTCTCAGAGCTCATCTCAAGCATTGTTGTTATAGAAGTTCTCTTTCCCTGAGCCCCTGGCCTCAATGAGACCTCACAAAATCATGTGTTCCTTCCTGCTGGAGCACCTATCCTAGTCCATTACTGCATAACTGTGACTGTTTAACTAACATGTGTCTTCCTCTTAGGACCAGAAGCTTCATTAAGATACTATACACAGTTTGGCTCATCTCTGCCAATGCTGCCTCAATTATGCTCCAGAGAAACACTTGTTCATATTCTTGTCCTGTCTGAAATGTCTGTTTCCTTCTCTCTGCCTTGTAACTTTAGACCTCCAGAGTCTGGTTCAGTAAAAAAGTTCCTATCTAAGGAGTAAACAAAGGCATCCCTGGATTCTAAGCCCAAGCTCTTCCCTACCAGCACTTCTCTCCCATGGAAACATGTAGGTTACTATGTACTTTAAGAAGTTTCCTTCCTAAACAGGTCTTGTCTCCTCTTAGAAGTATCTGCCTTTGAACTTGGGCTGGCCTATGCTCAAATTCTAGCTTTGTTATTTAGTAACTGTTGAGCTTTGGAAGATCTTTTCTGTTCTGATCATAGTCAACATGATCTTTTAGGCTATTTCCTACTGAAGATTCTAGAAGCTCTATAAGGTGCTGTTTGACTGCTATCTTTCTTCTTTAAAACAGCTTGAGATATCACTGACATTTGAAACTCATATATACTTAAGGTGTTCCAGCTTGGTGTTTTGATATACATTGTGAAATGGTTGCTACAATCAAACTAATTACCATATCCATTGCCTCAATATGGTTAGTACTGGCTATGTGCTGGAATACTTAAGATGTATTCACGTAGCATATTTTAAATATCCAATACAGGATTATTATGGACTCCCTGTTGTACATTAACATTCTGGAACTTATTCATCCTGCAAATCTGAAATTTTGTACCCTTTGACCAATGCCTTCTTCCCCAGCTTCTTGCTTCTGGTGACTACCAACCCGCCCTCTGACTCACTAGAAAGGGACAGGTGCAGTCGATCGACTATCAGAAGTGTAGGTGTATTCTAAAATAAAGGAAATGAAAGAATAGTTATTCAAACAAACATGCCAGGTGTTAGTGGCACAAGCCCTTAACCCCAGCATGGGGAGGGAGAGGCAGGCAGAGCTCTTTGAGATTGAGGCCAGTCTGTTCTATAGAGTGAGTTCCAAGACAGCCAGAGCTGCACAGAGAAACCCTGTCTTGAAAGAAAGAAAGAAAGAAAGAAAGAAAGAAAGAAAGAAAGAAAGAAAGAAAGAAAGAAAGAAAGAAAGAAAGAAAGAGAAAGAAAGAAAGAAAAAAGAAGGAAGGAAAGAGATAAACAAATAATAGTTATTTCTGGGTAAGGCTGCTGGTGGCTTTTGTGTTCTGTATATTCTCTAAGGTTGCCTCTCCACACCATGATGTTTATCTAGTCTCTCCCCCCTACTCTACTAAACCTAGAGACCAAGCCCAATAGTGTTACCTGTTTGTACATTTTGCACACATTTTGGAGCTGCTTGCAGTGGAAAGAGACATTATAGACACCAAGTCCCCGGGACCCCTCTTCCAGCTAGGCCCCATGGTACCCTGAGAGCCAAAGGCCTGAACTGCTGTATCCAGGCAAAGACTTGACACTTGTTCTGAGATGTGTCCCAGTGCGCAGGCATAATTGCTGGATGAGCATTCATCTACACCACAGCTAAGTGTTCACTTGGTTTTCAACCAGGTAGAGCCCTCCAAACACCCCATTTTAACCAGGTACTTCCTCCTGTTCTTACATGTAGTCAGGTCCCCCACCCAGACCCCCCCACCTGCCTATCTCTGGAATGGGCTTGCTTCTTTTTCTTCATTTAGTTCCTTTCCTCTTTCATTGTTCAGACCTAACAAAGCAAACAGCTACCAAAAGAAACAATTTCTCCTTGGGTTTCCAGATCTGGCTTGGTCCCAATAACATTATTCCTCACTGCTGAGGAACTAGAAGCCTGAAGTAAACTTGAACTACTATATTATGCTACTCACTTCCCATGAAGTGTTATGAATAAAAATAAGCTGCTCGTGTTAAGATGAACCAGCTCCCAGCATACCGTGGGTGCTCATTAAGTGTTAAATAATAATAATATGTTTGGTGATGCAGTAAGCTTGATTTATACTCATTATTATTATTTTTGCTTTCTTCCTAATCTGTGAACTTGGATCATGTGGGTTGGGCCACCCCATTGTTAGGGGAAATTAGTGACGGCCGCACACATTTCTCTCCACCTAGCACACCACAATGACAATTTACCTGTCAGCCTTCCTGACACTAATCTTTGCCCGTGGCTCTTTCTGGTCTGACTTTCTAAATCCCCTTGTAGTTATTTAAATCTTTGAAGGCTTGTTCTTTAGGGAGACTGAGAAATGATGGTCATGGGCAATATATTATTTCTGGAGTGGAAAAAAAAAACAGCCTTTTCAGGGCTTTCTCTCATTTCCACCAGAGCTTGAACTATATTGTGCTTCTCCCAGGTATCAGCAAACATGTGGGTGGTTGCAGGGAGGCCGCTTTATAGTGTGGGTAATTGCTTGGTCATGCCTATCAATCAGCAAGGCTGTACTTGAATTTCTCTGATTAACTACAGACATTTGGTGGCAACATTTGACTTGGAACCAAGTTCAAAGGTACACATTTTTCTCACCAGCTTTTCTCCATATCTTAAACTATCACAATTAGCCAAAGATTATTTTGCAGCTTTTATAAGTTTCAATAGTCTAGTTGTGAAAACCAGGAGAATGCAAAATTCTATGTCCAAAACGGTGTGGGAATGCTATGTTGGATCCACTGGGTGACCCTACATGCTCCTTGGGATTCTCATTCCACAACATGTCCGTTTCAGAATGTTTTCCCTGTCCCCTGTGCCTGCAGACTGTAAGACAATGCTGGTGACTGCAGATAATCCACTGTGCTTTCTTTGAATACTGACCAGACCAAACATGAACTCTTCAAAACACTGGAATCTCTTATCCCTTTCTTCTGCCCTCAGTGCCCCAGGGAGAAAAGCTCAGGACTGACCAACTAGGTTTTCCATACCCTAAATTATAATATACCTGCCCAAAGGGAAGGCTATATGGATAAAGACAATGAAGTAGATGGTATCAAACAAGGATCAGTGTGGAAGTTTGGGTTCACTTTATGCTCAGTCCAGTAACCCTGGATATTGATGCTCCAGTATCTCAAGAGCTGATATATCAACACCACACCTTAAAATTTTTATTTTAAAATAACATAATATTTACAAGTATTTATAGAGTGTGGTATGGCATTTCAATACATATATGCAATGTGTTTTGATCAGATCAGGGCAATTGGTGTACCAATTACCTTGAACATTTATGATTTATGTTGAGGACTTTCTGCTATTTCTAAATACATAATCAATTGTCATCCACCATAGTTATGCTACCTACCATACTAGTCATTCTACTCAACTGCACCCCCATTTCCACTGTCTCTATTGACCCCAATTCTACTCTCAACTTCTATGAGCTCAACTTTTTAGCTTTAATCAAAATAGTAACAAGTGGTATTTGTCTTCCCTTTCCTGAGTTCTTTCACTTACTATAACCTAAAGCTACAATTCTATATAAAATCCTGTTTTAGGGCACAGAAGGGTCTGCCCATTCAATTTGGCTTTGGCTGGATACATATTCACATCTTTAATCTGTCCCTCATCAAGTAGGTAACCATTGACAGGTGACAACCTTAAAACCTGTTACTGTAAACTGAGGGTCACAGTCTTGTTCTGAGTTTTTGTGATGTTTGGGTAATGCATGTGGAACAGTCACACTGAAAGGCCTAAATAAATATGAGTTAGTCTGCACCTTCTTCAGTCTTCTTATCAGTTCTAAAAACAAGGATAGTCTGTATCCACTTGAGTGTGAAGTGGAGAGTAGAGTAAAATAGACAGTGCCGAATCAGAAGCCTGTGGACTTTGGGTTATCAGGGTCAGTTCAAAGGAGACATTTTCCAGCCCTTTCATTTAGAGACTGGAGGTACAGAACCGTGGTTTTGGTCTCACCTGTTTGCTCATGCTACTCTCAACAATTACCTTTCTACCAAGATGTGCATGGAATTTTGGAGTTCAATCTTAACAACACAGACTGAGGACATAAGGGACCAGTATAACAATCATGTTACCTCGGTTGATACCATTCAGAGAAATTAATGTTTGTAAACTGATAGCTTAATGTCCTGAAAATGCCTGTGGATTCTCAGGGCATGATCAATACAAATTCATCACCAATGCAAACTTATGACTAAATGGCAATCCATGTAAAAATGACTAAGGAAGAGTCACATGTGGTAGCATGAGTCTTTAATCCCAACACTAGTAAGGAGGAAGCAGGTGGATCTCTGTGAGTTTGAGACCAGCTAGGACTACATAGATACACCCTGTCACAAAAAAACAAAAATGAAATAAATATCTAAGGAAAAAGAGAGAACCATTGCTAACCTAATATTCTGATTTCATCTAAATGAATATACAAATTCACTTTTGCTAATGTCATCTGAAGGCTATCATCTAAAACACAAGAAGTGTCCAAAAGAAGGTGCTTATAACAAGGGTCATTCCCATTGATGTCAGATGGCACTTTTGAGTTGCTGAGCTTAAACACACACACACACACACACACACACACACACACACACACACACACACACACACACACCTGCCTCCTAATCTTAAACCCCAAATTGGGCTGCCATTCTGACTGAGAATTTCTGGTTCTGCATTCTCATGCTGTCTGCCACATGCATCATCTTTATCTTCCTCTTCTTTTAGTCTTACCCTTTTGTGTCCAACTTCCAGGTTTCTTAAAAGCAGCATCGTCCAAGCCTACATCTCTGTGTTTAGGTGTCTTTCAGCCCAATATGAGGTCTTTGAGTTAGGAGGAACCCTAGAAAACCATCCAGTGCTGGCACTTATATATAAAAACCACCAAGGACTCAGTAAGGACTGTATGTTTTTCTATTGAGAATGATTCTACCTACTTAGCCCTGGCTGGCTTGAACAACACCACTCCACACACACATACCTCTACCTCTTGAGAATGGCATTACAGATGTAAGCTACTGCAACTGACATGCATTTGTTTTTGCCTGGCTTTCAGCAAGCAAAAAGGAAAACAGACTATGCCCAACCTATGCCCATCCAGTCTGATAGCTGGATGCCAAAAGTGTCTGGGAGGAAAGAATAAAATGAAAAGAAGCCTGGGTGTCTATAGGTTTGAGCTCTGTCAACTTCAATGTTTGAAAGGCCACTACAGTCATGCTAGAATATGTTAACTTTTAAGATGAGCACCTAACCTTTTTGGGCTTTGTCATAAGAGCATTTAATCCAAATTCATATCTCAGTTGCATAAACAAATTCCATTTCTCAGACATTTCTGGCCCAAGTCATACATTTGCAGCAGTAGTTGAGAGCTTTGGCTTTGCCGGATGGCTGAATTTAAGAAGATCTTCATTAAAATCAATGGAGAAGAAAATTAAGTCATTTAAATTGCTATTTCTGGACTTGTGAAACTTGAAAGTGTCCAAACAAGAAATATTCCATTATTTATTATGGTGACTGGATCCATGGCCATTTAAGTACTTAAGCTAGTACTCTTCCATCATTCCACCTTGTCTGTGCTCCTGGTAGGGCTTAGAAAGAGAGAAATAGAATGTTAAATACATAGTAGCTCTGGCCAATGATATCATCTTAGTGCAGAGTGTTAAGATATGTGAAAAGATTGGTAACAGATTATGTGCAGGAGTTTTGAATTAGTGTCTTGCTCACCAGGGCAAAAGACATTTGTAGTTTCAGTCATTCTTTGCTTTTCTTGATAAACCAGCCTTGGAGACTCAGAAGGAATTCACTCATGGTGGAACAAAGAGATTGCTTGGGATTTACTTTGGTGGGCACTAGGGATTGTTGGTTCATGAAAGTTGCCTGTGATTGGCAGATCCCATGCATTATGTGAAAGTTTTCCTAGATTCTTCCTATTTCACTATTTATCAATAATACCTCAAAAACACTGAAATAAACTGGGCAACTCTGTGACTATCTCCCTCTCATGTTGTTTGTTTATTTGGTTGGTTGGTTGGTTGGTATTTTTGTATCTATTCCAATCTAACTTCCACCAAGGATAGCATAGGTTTGTAAAGTGAGTTTAAGGGGATACACAAATCCACTACCATTGTAGGCAACCTTTGGTGGAGAGGTCTACATCTGCTTTCCCCAGAGAGCATGTTACTTTCACTGGAATTTTGTAAGCAGTCACAGCTCCAGAGACTCACAGGAACTTCCCTGTCTACAAAAAAAAAAAAAAAATGATGTAAGCATTGTGTTTCCTTGTTTCAATTGCATTGCCTTCATTAGAAAGGACTACTGCATAAACCATTTCAGCATTCCACCCAGCCCTTGTCTGAGAGCATCATTTCTTTCTCTTTGTGTTTGCTTTCTTCTGGCAGAGGCCTTGATCATCACATCTGCCTGCCTCAAATCATGTGTGAGTGTCCTTCTTTCTCTGCCTAGATACCCTCTGGTCTTCTGCTGCTCCAGTGCTTCTGGAGTTGCAGAACCAAGGTCCACTTCTGGAAGCTGGAGGTGACATAGGGAGATCAGTCATATCTATAGGCTTCCTGTGATCCTCTACCTAATAATGGAAGATGCATCTTTGTGAATGCTTCTGCTGGCTGTTCTGTTTAAATTCCTACCTATTATAGGTTCACTTTCCAGGTAAGGAAAAGGAATATGGTTTTCCTCTCTCTCTTCTTACCTGCCCTTGTACATAAACCTGCTTCACAGAACAACTGTATTCTACTGCAGTCATTCTGTTTCCAAATAGCTGCCTCTAGTCCAGGAGTATGCATGAGTGGCTCAAAGGATTAAGAAGAAAACTCTATAGCAGTATTTAGCTACCATATATTGAGTGCTGAGTGTGTGCCAAGGTCTGTGTCAATGCATGTGCCTTCCTGAAACCTTGGGAGCTGTAAACATGTAAACACGCTCATCTCTGAAATTCCATCCCAAGCTCCAACACTAGTCCTTACATTGTCCATATTCCTCTTACTGTCTTCCCAGTGAAGGCAAAGTATAAACATGTTTCCAGAAGGAACGTGTCCACTGGTATATAACACTCCTCCACTGGTGGAATTGCTGCCATTGGCGTTCACTTTCAGAGGTGCTGCTGAAGCCTTCTCTGTGGCTGCTTTGTTAGTATCCATTTAAATTCGTTTTCCAGTGTCAATACTGATAGTCCCAAAGATTTCTTCAACTACCAGATCTGGAGTGAGTGACTTGTCCAAACACAATTATTATGCCATCTTATTTGGCCATAATTAGCTAAGCATTTTATTTCCCATTCAAATGCCCATTTCAGTGGTTAATAACAATGGGAAATAAATTCAGGCATATATGCTGGTGTGTGTGTGTGTGTGTGTGTGTGTGTGTGTGTGTGTGTGTGTGTGTGTGTGGTCATTACTGACCTATCATGTGCTGCAGTTCTATTGTCCACCCCAGAACTACAATCGTAGACAAGCTCCCCCTGCTCCTCAGCACACTCCAGCAGTCTTTGCCTGCTCCTGCTGTTCAGCCAGTGTGTGCTTAGTGAATGCAAATTCATATTAATATCAATCAGCCTAAGCCAAATCAGCCTCTCCGGAGTAGGGAAGTGAATCTGCATAAAATCCAAATGAGATAATATATGAGAAAGGACTCTGAAAATTATAAAGTGCTATACAAATCAAGGTATTTTTATAATAAAATCATAATTTATTACAAAGCCAAGTATGAATTATTTTTAAGATGGTCTGCTAGTTTAGATTAGCTGCACCATTAGCAAGTGCTCAATAAATATTTGTTCAATTGTGCTGCTGAATTGTGATAATCAAGACTCAACTGAACATGAAAACAAAGAATTCTATGAAAGATTTAATTAATGCAATAGGTTAGAGAACATGTAAAAATAAAGATTAAAAGAATCAGGATGGCTTCAAATACAAAAGGAAATAATTTATGTTTTCGTTTTAGAATTATAATATATCCTTGAAATCGCTTGCTTTTCAAAATGAGGCAATTGCCATTTACCACATTATAAAAATCTTCTAGAAGTTACTATACAAGATCTTCAGTTAATTTGCATTTGAATTAAATTGTACTGCCCTAACTAAATATTTTATTATATATAATTAATGTGTGGGTGTGTGTGCACGTACATGTGCATGAGTGCAATGGTGTGCATGTAGAGGTCTGGGAGAACTTGTAGGAGTTGGTTCTCTCTTTCCACCATGTGGATTCCAGGGAATACTTAGGTTATGAGGTTTGGCAGCAGTATCTTTACCTGATGAATCATCCTATTGACCTTTAATGGTTTTAAATATTTTAAATTACAACCCAGGATGGAAAAGATGGTGCCTCATGTCAAAACACGTAGGATGCAGAAGTGTAGTTTGTGATTACATCTATCACAATATCACATCAATCTTTTAGCTATGGTCATTTACTACTTTATAAGTAGACGTAGAACTTGGTTAAGAAGAATTTTGGTTTCTCCCAATACATATTGTTTGTAACAATGCCCCTCTTAATTTAATTGTGGAAAATATATACTTTCACAGTGAAAATCATATTTATTGATTATTGAGTATTAAGGTACATGTCTTTGTTGCCTTATGTATATTTACTCAACATCTAGCAGGAAAACTGAAGATACCTGAATGATAGGACTGAAACCCATTGGTGAGTAGAACTTTGTGTCTGACATTTGGAAAATTTTGAATATCTTGGTCTGTATATGAGTCTTCACAGTTAGATTCTATACTTGGATTTCAAGCATTTTATAGCTCTTGTTGCCTGAGAGCTATACATAAAAACCTTTGGGCTGAGAGTATATCTCAGCTGATAGAGTGCTTGTCTGATATATTTGAAGCCCTGGTCTCTAGTACAAGATCAACTTATCAACTATGTGTATTGGTATATACCTGTAATTCCAACAGTTGGGATGTAAAAGCAGGAAGATCAGGAGTTCTAGGCAAGCCTCTGTCATACAGCAAGTTTAAGGCCAACCTGGGATACATGAGGCCCCTGTCTCAAAACCTACTCAAAAAAGGAAAAAAATCCAACTTGTAACATTCGGAGCATTTAAGTTCTACTTAAAATGTGAGATGGGCAGTCCATTGAAAAATGGTCACATTGGGAATAGATAAACTTTCTGAAATCCTTCATATGGCTTTATTTTCTAAGGACTTAAACCAATATCTTATGCAGTTTACGATCGAAGGAATTTCCAAGAATAAGTTCAAGAGACTCTGCAAATAAATTTTCCAAAAACACATCTAAAATTCATCTGGGAGAGAACTCAGGAGGTTAGAACTCTTCCTTTGAAAGCATGCTCTATCCTGAGTTCTATACCCAGCACTACATAATCTGGATGCAGTGGCAAATTTCTCTAAGCCCAGTGCTCATGGGATGGAAGCAGGAAGGTCAGAAATGCAAGGTCATCCTTGGCTATATAGTGAATTTAAAGTCAGCCTTGGATACATGAAACCATGTATTAAAAAAGAAAAAAACAACTCTTGCCTGTCACGTTCATAAATGAAACAAACATAAGCAAGAGAATAAATGTAATGGTCGACATAGCTAAGTCATAATAAGATCTTGATGAGTTATAATCATAGGTAAAAACCAAAAAGATGAATGTTGACACAAAATAATGGTAAAGAAATAAATTTAGATTTTAAAAATGTCAATTGCCAAAGTTTATAATGAGAAATATTTGTCCTGGCAGCACACAAAGTGACAAAGCTCTCAAGACACTGTGAGTCACCAGTATTTTGATGAGAACAACAACAAATAGACCAAAGAAAATCTAATAGCATAATCTCAACTAACGTTAGTATAAATGTACAAGAACATAGCTCTAATCTAATACATTGCTTAAAAGCATGAGTCTTATAAAGTTCTGATTTTGCCTATTAGGCCTCCAACCAGATACTTAGAGTATGTGGTTGGCTGTAAGGGTATGTGCTTGGCTGTATAAAATGGACAGATAAATTTAGAATGTCTCACCAAATAGATGGCATTTCAAGCAAAAGGACTAGATAAAAAGTCAGAATGACAGTAGTTATCACCAGTGAGAACAGACATAAGCAGAGGTAGCCATATAGAATATCACAGGCTTAATGACATAAACATAAGAAATATGTTTCCACACAGTCCTGAAGGGTAAAAGTACAAGAACAAGATGTTGTCAGGGTCTGATTAAGTTTTATTCCCCTTACCTTGGAGACATCTACTTTCTCCATGCACCTGTCCACATGACTCTAGCATCTCTCTATGTCCACATTTTCTATTATAAGAACACCAGTCAGATTAGGTTGGAATCCACCCTAAGAGTTCTGTTTTCTTCCACTAGCCACATTAAAGGCCCTGTTCCTGTGTGTGGTCACAATGAGTGACTTGGGGTTGAGAATTGGAAGAATGCAGCTGGGGATGTAGCCTTGGGTTCTATCACCCCTACCTAAAGGAGAAGCATGCTCAAGGCAAAATAATCCCATAATGGAATCAAATAATTGAGTCTTGTTCGTACATCATTTAGAAGTTGGTAAAGAGGCGGCAACAGCAAAGGCAGAGTATGAGCAGCCAAATAAGAAAAACCAACAGAATAGGGGCATTTGGAAGCCTAAAGAAGAAAGAAATTTCAGAAAAGATCAGTGGTCAGCCATGTTGAAAACTGTAATAAATGAATACAGATAAGAACTGAGTCTCCCAAGGAGAACAAGGCCCACAGCATCAACTAAGCAGGGCTCATGAGGGTGCACAGAGACTGAAGTGGCAATCCTGGAGCCTGCGTGGATCTGTACTAGGTCCTCTGCATACACCATGGTTGTGTAGCTGAGTTTTCTTGTGGAACTCTCGACAATGGGAGTAGGGGTGTCTCAGACTCTTTTGCATGCACTTGGAATCCCTTTCCTCTTACTGGTTGCCGTGTCCAGCCATGATATGAGGGTTTGTACCCAATCTTATTGTATTTTTTAACGTATTTTTAAATTTTTTCTCTTATGTATTACATCCCAACCTCAGTGCCCCTACCTCCCCTCAGTCTCTCTCCCTCACCTCCATTCTCCTCCAGATCCACACCCCCTCCATCTCCCCTCAGAAAAGAGCAGGCCTCCCAGGGACATCAATCAAGCACAGCATAATAGTCTACAATAATACCAGGCACATATTATCAAATCAAAGCTAGATGAGGCAACTCAGTAGGATGAAAAAGGCCCCACAAGTAGGCAAAGGAGTCAGCAAATGCCCCAGCTCCAACTGTAAGAAATCCTACAAGAACACCAAGTTACTCAGCCACAACATATATGCAGAGGACCTAGGTCAGACCCCTACAGGCTCCCTGGTCTCTGCAAGCCCCCATGAGTCCTGGTTAATTGATTCTGTGAGCTGTGTTCTCATGGTGTCCCTAACCCCTCTGGTTCTTCCTGGTCCTTCCTCCCCTTCCTCTGCAGGACGCCCTGAGCTCCACCTAATGTTTGGCTGTGGGACTCTACTTCTGTTCCCATCAGTTTCTGGATAAAGTCTCTCTGGTCTCTTTGATAATGATTCTGCTAGGCCCTAGTCCCAGAACACTCTGTAGGCAGGACAAATTGAAGGTCGAAGGTTTTGCGTCTGGGTTGGTGTCCCAATCCCTCCACTTGAGGCCTTGCCTGGTTACACAAGATGGCCAGTTCAGGCTCCTCTGTGTCCTCTATTACTAGGAGTATTAGCTAGGGTCATCATCATAGATTCTATGGAATTTCCATTACACTCAGTTTCCACCCTGCCCATGAAATGCCCTCCAATTCCAGACATTTCTCCCAATATTTTCTTCCCCACCCTAAATTAATTCCCCCTGTTCCCAACCCCAGCCACCCCAGTCCTCCTCTGGAATCTGTTTTGCTAACCAGAAAGTTCATAGCACTAAGTGCCTTCATAAGGAAACTGCAGAGATCTCATACTAACAACTTAATTAGTACATGTGAAAGCTCTAGCATAAAAAGAAACAAACCTACCTAAGAGGAGTAGTTGTCAGGAAATAATCAAACTGAAGGCTGAAATCAGTAAAATAGAAGCAAAGAGAACAATACAAAGAATCAAAGAAATAAAGAGTTTGTTCTTTGAGAAAAATTGACAAACCCTTATCCAAAATAACTAAAAGACAGAGAGAATATCCAAATTAACAAAATCAGAAACAAAAAGGAGGGCATAACAACAGACTCTTAGGAAATCCAAAGAATCATTAGGTCATATTTCAAAACCTGTACTCCAAAAAAATTGGAAAATCTAAAAGAAATGGACTTAGATACCACTTACCAAAGTTAAATCAAAATCAAATCAACAATTTAAATAGACCTATTACCCCTAAGGAAGTAGAAGCAGTCATTAAAAATCTCCCAAACACCCCCCCCCAAAAAAAATTCCCAAGGCCAGATAGTCTTAATGCAGAACTCTACCAGACTTTCAAAGAAGAGCTAATACCAATACTCTTCAAATTATTCCATAAAATAGAAACAGAACAAACATTGCCAAATTCATTTAATTAGTCCATAGTTAGCCTGGTAATCAAACTACACGAAGACTCAACAAAGAAGAGAATTACAGACCAATCTCACTCATGAACATTGATACAAAAATACTCCATAAAATACTTGCAAGTTAAACCCAAGAACACATAAAAAAAATCCACTTTGATCAAGTAGGCTTCATCCCAGAGATGCAGGGATGGTTCAACATACAAAAATCTGTCAATGTAATCCACCATATAAACAAACTGAAAGAAAAAAATATGACTATCTATTCAATATAGTACTCAAAGGCCAGGCTAGAGCAATAAGACAACAAAAGGACATCAAGGAGATACAAATTGGAAAGGAAAAGAATCAAACTTTCACTATTTGCATATTATATGATAGTATACATAAGTGACCCTAAAATTCTACCAGAGAACTTCTACAGCTGATAAATATCTTCAGCATAGTAGTTTATTGTATCGTTAGGCCATGTTTGATGGATATCCCTTGGGAGCCTCCTGTTTTTTTAAGGGAAACAGAGGAGGGGGAGTTGATCTAGGGGAGACGAGAGGTGAGGAGAGGGACTGGGAGGAGTGGAGGGAAGGGAAACTGTTATTGGTATGCAATATATGAGAGAAGACTAAACATTAAAAAAAAAAGAGTGTCTAATGGAAACCTCTGGAGAGGAGCAAAGTGATGATGGAAAGTGGGAAATCGGGCTAACCTAGCCTTTGGGCAGCAGGGGATAGGGTATCAAGGAAAACACTTTACCCACAGCAACAGCCCATGCATCTAACTGAGTAGAAGACACTGAAAAAACATGAGTCAGTTCTCTGGTGTCTGTCTGATCTGTCCACATCAGTGTCTCTTCTTACCACACCACCTGCCTCATGCTGTTCCTACCTGAGTCCTCTTTACCCATCCGGACTCAGCCTGTTTGCTTGGAAAGCTAGAACATGAAACCCCGAGTCCGAGGCTCTGTTTGAATCATAAACTGTATGACTTTAAGTAAGCCACTTCTCTATGCTGGGCTTATTTCCTTGGCTCTACATTCAGCAGGTAGGCTTTCAGGTTTGATTAAAGTTCCCGAAAAAACTGAGCAACTGCCCTAATCAACTACTTCCTTTTCTCATTTATACATGAACTCTCAGAAATTAGCTTTATGAAAGACCAAGCCAAAAGGACATGTAGTTGAAGACTGAGTGATGCAAAAAGCTCCGTGGCTGTTTCCTTCTGCCTCAGCTATGCTTCTCCTGACCTTTCTCTGTCCATGTCGTGTGTGTGTGTGTGTGTGTGTGTGTGTGTGTGTGTGTGTGTGTGTGTGTGTGTTAAGATACAAAGATACAAATGAAATATGGTCTTCCCATAAGAAATGTCTGTGACTATGCATGTCTATTTTGCAGCACTTTGGGTCTTTACGTGATAGATAACACAGTTGTCTAATTTTGAATTCTTGCTGGTTTGATTCACTAGATTATGTTTTTCTGAATAAAAGAGACCAAATTTTCTGAGCATTATTTTGGAAGGGTAGGCACAAAGGAGAAACAAAATAATTTATTGATCATCTGCTAATTGCTGGGGAGTTGACATAAATTACATATATTAATTTTGACCAAAAAGCAAAAAAAAAAAAATCTGAGGGAACAGACAGTAGTCCACATATAAAGAAATGGAGGCCTGAGCTGGATGGGGCAGCACATGACTACAGGTCCACTACTAGGGAAGCTGAGGCAGGAAAGTTTGTGGCCAGACTGGGCTGCATAGTGAGAACCTGCCTTAAAAGAGGAGAAAGAATGAAGGAAGGAGAGACAGTGAATGGAGGGGGAAAGAATAGAAAGTTTGGAGAGAAGAAACACCTTCCCCAAAGATGCATAGCTAATCAGAGGTTGAGGCATAATTTGCATTCTGGACTCCAAACTGTAACCTAGCTCTTCCTACTACTTCGTCTCACACACATTAATGCCAAGAAATGTTGGCTGCATTTGAATTTCTTGCTGGGGCTGTAATTACTGAGAGGAAATGACATTTTGATTAGTCCAACAAACAGCTTCTGCTTTTCTCATAGAAATTTATGATAGTTCTGGTTCATAGCCAGCTCTCTGGAAATTAGTTATCTTGATACAAATGAAACCATTTTTATTTGCTTTACTTGTTCCATCATCAGAGCAGATTAGAAGTGGTAGTGACTCATAAACTGATGACACACCGAAGGAACGCTGAATCTACTCAAGGCCCTTCCTCTAAAGGTGAAGAAACCGGGACCCAGACAGGACAGTTAATCTGCCGGAAGAGCAGCAGACAGTGGGAAGTACCAGAGTCAGGACGGATAACTGTCTGTCTGTCTGTCTCTCTCTCTCTCTGTGTCTGTCTGTCTGTCTCTGTGTCTCTGTCTCTGTCTCTGTCTTTCTCTCTCTCTCTCTCTCTCTCTCTCTCTCTCTCTCTCTCTCTCTCTCACACACACACACACACACACACACACACACACACACACACACACTTTATGTTAGAAGCAGACCCTTTGTCCCTAGGGGAGTCGCAGATCCCCTGGATTCCCTCAGTCCTGATACCTTTTGAATGATAGAGCCTCACAGCATTGCCTCGCTAAGTTAATGCTGGAAGAGGTGGGGAAAACTACATAAGTGCATTCTTATGACATCTACAAGCTTTGGACTTTTCACTGTTACCATTTTTTCTTTAAGAATGTTTTTATGCTCCAAAGCAGTCAAATTTGAGGTATTTTACCTGTGAACTCTTTGGGGGGCAGTGTAATCATTAGTCAGTCTTAAGTTTTCATCGGTGACATTTTCTTCTCTAAGAAATGGGCAGGTAGGGTTTCAGGTTTGATTGACCCTGTCTCTTCTGCCCTGATCAACTGCTTCCTTTTCTGGTTTATACATGAACTCTCAGGAAATAGCTTTATGAAAGACTAAGCCAAAGGGGCATGTTGGTGAAGACTGGGTGATGCAAAACGCTCCATGGCTGTTTCCTTCTGCTCTTGGCCCACCTATCTCTGTCCTTCAGTGCAAACAGACTGGCCATGCTTGGGAAAGGCTTCCTTCTTTTACTAAGCCTTCCTCTGGCCCTGCTGCCTCTGCAGAGGGGGTGGGCATCAATCTGTGCTATTGTGAACTGGCAAACCACACACCTTGCCATGGCATAGGGCAAGTGATCATCTCACATGTATCAGCAATGACATAAATGTCTGGAGCCAAGGCCAGCATACTCTCTACAGGTCTATAAGGAACAGTAAATGCCCCATGTGTGAATACTAGCAACAGTAAATACCAAATCCTGACAGACATTTTGCTTCATTCACAAAAGCCTCATAAATCGCTCTTTTATGTCCTCTTTTATGCTTCCTAAGTCCTTCCAAAAGGCAGGGTTCACTGCTTTGAGCCTTGGTGATCTGAGCCAAATTGACCCATCAGTCACTGATTGAGCTAACAATTATGCAGCACCTACCATATGCTGTGCTTGGCACACCAGGAGACTGCAAAGCAGGGTCCCAGGGACACAGAGGAGGGCATTCTGAGACAGCGTGCAATCATAGGTTATGGAAGCTCCAACCAAACTCACTTTCATCTGTGACTTGCACCCACCTTGGACCAGGCCAGTGACCAATCTGCTCCCTTCAGACACAGAGGAAGCAGTCACTGATATCCATCCCAAAGAGCGTCACCCCCTTACCCACATATCAACCAAGACCAAGAACAGCAACCAAAACATATTTCCTTGCTTTTGAAAGATAGCCTTCTTTGTTATTGAAAATTATTTCCAAACTGTACTTAGGTTTTCTCTGGTAATAGATGTACCACGAAACAAGTGCCTAAAGCGCCAGCCAGCTGAAATCTATTGAACCATTTTGGTGCAGAGAAAACAGTTCTGTGCCTTCCTATCGATCCATGTCCATTTGCCTGAGTATGCCATTATGTAACAGCACAGGAAGGGCTGTTTTAAAGGACAGAAGATTGTCTTTCTTCCTTTTCTGTTAAATGAGTAAGCTTTGCAAATCAAAACCAGGACGACTTCCTGCTTATCTTTTGTTTGTAGGTCTTGTTGAAGAGGGAGCATTGATTTTGTTGTCCAGAACACACTCCATTTCCCTGAAGAACTTATATGCTGGAAGTTGTAAAAGGAACATTGAATTAGGAGTCAAAGCTGGGACTGTAACCTTGACTCGCTATTAACAGAGGCACGACTTTTTTTTAAAAGTAACTTCTCTTCTCTGGCCCTCAGTTTTTCCCCTGTCTAGAATGAAGGAGACAGGACAGAACTTAAGAAGCACCTCTCCCACTTAGCACTTGAGTAAACTTGAGAAAGCCAATTCACTTCCTTGGTTCTCAGTTTATAACCTAAAAAATGAAGACAACAGCAGTATCTTGTTGCTTAAATCCTAAATGGTCTTATAACAAAAACCCAGAGCCAGATATTGGGGTAAATGCTGAAAGATCAGAGAGACAAAGGAACAAGTCACAGCCATTTCTCACCTTGCCAACTCCATGAACCCTCTGACTGAATGCCTCTGAGTCCTCAGTGGAAAGGGTCTCTCTAGTTCCTGTCTCCTCATGCCTTATATGCCTTTCTCCGCCCACCCATTTCACTTCCTATCTCAACCTTCCTAGTGCTAGGCATATGTGCTTTCCAAATACTGGGTTAAAGGTGTGTGCCACCACTGCATGACTGTTTCTCTCCTAGACTGAGTCAATTTCATGTAGCCCAGTGTGGCCTCGAACTCACAGAGATCCAGATGGACCCCTGCCTCCCAACTGCTAGGATTAAAGGTGTGCTCCACCACTGCCTGGCCTCTATGTTTAATCTAGTGACCAACTCTGTCCTCTGATCTTCAGGCAAGTTTTACTAGAGCACAACAAAATATCACCACAGTATCTGCCCCCTTACATTTTGATGAGGTTTAAATAAAAGAGAAGAGATGAAAGGTTAGCACAGTGGTAGGACTGCCATATTGTAATCAAGAACTAAAACTAATTCTTAGTATGCTACCTCAATGTTTTTCATAAATCTTTCAGATCAATAAATATATATTATTTAAGTTGTTTTCTTTTCGTCACTTACTATAACATTTATGTCATAACAAAAGCATATTAAACAGCCGGCCCAAACAGATCAAAAAAAGCTCAGATCACGTAATTCCTTTCATGCTGTAGAATTGTTTCAGAAAATGCTGTTTCTTGAAGCTCAAAGAATAAGGAAGTGAATACCTGATGCTTTATGTCTATGGAAGAAACGACAGAAGACAGAGATCAGTGACTCTCTCCATTAGCTTGTGCTTTGGCCCATATGAAAGAAAATGGTAAAGGATTTGCTGCATTTGTTGGGAATCCAATGACTTTTCTGTTATGTCCCTAAATGTAAGATTGTAGAAATTCACTTTGAAGTATAGCTGCTTTATCAGGATTCAGTGAACAATGTGTGATTTGGGAGGCATTCACACATACATGCTCACACAAGAAGAGAAGATTACCAGACAGAGGCAAGCCTATGGACCTTACTAAAGCCCAAATTGTCAAAACTTCTCATCTCAGTATGACTTCCTTAAAATGCTAAGACTATATGAGTGTCCCTTATACAAAGTAGCTTTCCCATACAGATCTCTAGTAATCATATAGAGTTGTGATAAGCACTGTTTCATCCCAGTGACCATTTAGATGTGCATTATAAGTATATAAAACAGCAATGTTCAATCTTCCTCTGCACTAAATTTTTAATATCCTTTTCTTGTCAACAGAATGAGAACGCACATGGCCATGTAAAACTGTGTAAGTGCTTGATATGAAAAGATAGGAATCTAAGACTGGTCCAGAAGATTTCACTCTGCCCACTTAGGGGGGTGGTATTTCATCAGTGACTCCTGAGAGAGCAAGCTGTGACATAATCATCATCTCATCTGTTGACAAAGAATCTTTTGCTCATGTCAATGCTCCCTAGGACAGGAAGGCCAGATCCAATTTTGATATAGCTGTTTCTTGGCTGTTGTTGGAACTCTGTAGCAGGATTGCGTCATTTACCAGCATACTCTGACTGCTGCAGTCATTTTGCATGGCAGTATGTGGAGGTGTGAGGTGAGACTGCGTCTTTAGACCGAATGTTCATGTAACAACATTGCTAAAAGCTTTGCCTTGTTATCTCATCTCCATTTTCTATTATGTGTACCAAACTAGTGACAGTATAGGAGGTAATTGCCAGCCTGCCTAGAAGATCCAATTTGTGCATTAAAGTAATGCTGTCCTGATCTTACAGCATTGGTTTGTTTATTGTTCCTTTTGTGATACATTTTTGCTCACCAGCCTATACGTCCATATTCGCCATGCTGAGCTTATAATAGTGGCAGAACACCCTCTCAATATGAAAGAAAAAATTCAAACTCCTTTCAAGAGTATTAGTGAACTGCAGAAATGGGAATTAGTGGTAGGAGTAATGGGAAACGATAATGTGGGATGGTGTCATTGGCATTGGTGTCCCAAGATGAAAGTGTACATAAACAGTAAGTAATAACCTTACTGGACAGGGGTCAGAACATATCTAGAACATCGTGCTAAAATATAGATATTACATTTAGGAGTAAGAGGAGGGAAATGTACCAAGAAGGTAACCAGGACGTGGAGAGATGTTGGGACTGTGTAACAAGACTAAAAATGTTAAAGTTACTGTAAGTTTGACCAGGGAAGAACACTAAGCTCTAGAATATTGATTCTTTACAAGACAAGAAATGGAAGAGAAGCATACAATTGTTTTCTATTACTGCACAAGAGAGATTGAAAATAAATAGGTGGCCATTATAAGAAACTACATTTCAGATCAACAGAACAAATAAACTTTAGAGAAATAAAAACTACCCAGTAGTAGAAGTCATTGACTTAGGAAGCAGAAACTTCTTCCTTGAGATGTTAGAGCTGACTATGCCTCTGGTAAAGATGGATGGCATACTGTCAGTGTTTGCATCCTCTGGTGGTATAACCCCAAAGTTACCCTTTTGGTAATTTTAATTATTTCTTCTATACTGCTAGCCAAGAATGAGGAACATAAAATCATGTTTCCATTTGTTCATGCACCCACTTGCCACCCATTAATTTATTCAACAAGCATGTACTGAGTGGCTGGCTACTATATCCCAGGTATTGTGCTAAGTAAAGGGACATAAGAGTTCAAAGTATAGGTTAGAAAGATAAACACAGGTAACTCTGGTAAAGAATGATATATGCGGCCGGGCGGTGGTGGCGCACGCCTTTAATCCCAGCACTCGGGAGGCAGAGCCAGGCGGATCGCTGTGAGTTCGAGGCCAGCCTGGGCTACCAAGTGAGTGCCAGGAAAGGCGCAAAGCTATGCAGAGAAACCCTGTCTCGAAAAAAATCAAAAGAAAAAAAAAAAAGAATGATATATGCAAGCCTTTAATCCCAGCTCTCAGGAAGCAGAGACAGGCAGAGCCTTATTTACAGAGTGAGTTCCTGGACAGCTGGGGCTGTTACACAGAGAAACCTTGTCTTAGAGAAAAACAACAACAAATAAACAAAAAATAATGATATATACAAAAACAGAAAGATGAACAGTTAGAGTCATAGAGATGTTGTGGAGAAGTATAATCTAAAAGGAGATGATGGAGTAGAAATTCATGACAAAGCATAATCCAAAAGGATGGATTGGCTCTTGTTAAAGAGGTAAGATGGAGAAAGCCAAGAGACCAGAAGACTTCTAAGTGAGAGGGTCAGTATGATCAAATGCAGAAAGATATCATACTGCCCACTTGCCACTGCAGAAGTAATGTAAATTCTACCATGACCAGAGATCAAGGTAAGAGATGATGTAGGAAGTATAGTGCTGGGCCATGTCATCATAGACCATGCCCAGAAACCTGGGGGTGTATAGGCTAGAGATAGGAAGCTGGCTCCTGACATTCTGTAATTCTGTACTTACCCTTGGCTATCCCTATACAATTCTTGTGTTGCAGTTGGAACCAGCAAAGCAAAACAAAATGAAAATGTAGGTCAGCTATTTTCTGCTGCCACAAAGTCAGGTGACTTTCCAGAACTACATTTCCTGACCTCTGTATCTGTTATCATTTTGATCCAAACATAACACAAAAACCTAACATTGGAGGGTTTTTTTTCTTCATTTATCACAAATTGAAAAATATTGTGGAAGTTTTCTAAGCCACTTCAAATGTTTATGGGCAGGAAATGAAATAATATTTGTAGCAGTGCCTTCCGGCATGGCCTGTCGGCCAATTGCTATGATAGCTAGTTTGTAAGTTACCAACAAATGAATCATCTTAATAACCACAAAATAAAAAGCCTTCAAGACTTGAGCACTGTTCATATTTTCAAAGTAAAGCGCTTATCTCTTTAGAAAATGCATTTTATATGAGCTTCAATTTTTATCATGCCCCCATATAAGCTTTCTTAACCAGATGGCCAGCCAGCCTTGAGGATAACTCAGACTTAGGAAGAGCTGTTTTTTTTTATTTTTTTCTTCTCTTTTTTGTAAGTTGTCATGTTATTACTTTCAAATATTATACTTGAGAATCCTGTAAGTGCTTTATACATCTCATACTCTTAGGTGAATGCAAATGCATCTGTGACAACAGTTCTTGAAAACAATTCATTTGTGTTGGATTTTTAATATTTATCTTCATTAACTTTATTCTGAATGTACATGAGATGTTCTGGATCAAAGAGCGATTATTGTTATTCAGTTATAACCCAAATAATGGCTTCAGTTCCCCACACCTTCATTCTGACCTCTGACACTATGAAGGCGGGTCGGATATCTTATGCATACTGTAGGACAGGTAATGAACAGAGAAAAGTGGAGTTTTCTCTACATGTAAGAGAAAGAGGCAGCTGCTTCCTCTTTTCCTCTCCAAAAACAGACAGGTACTGGGTTCTTACTCTAGCCTAAAAAATACAGATGAATCTTTCTAAGGACCAAATAAGTCTTCAACTTCCACAACTTTGAAACCTCTGTAAGGTCCCTAGCTTCATTTGCCTTGAAATGTAAACATACACCTCCAAAGTCAGAAAAGTCTCCCTGGAGTTGTATCAGCAGCTAGCTTTGTAAGTTGCCTTACCAGCCATCTTACTGAAGCTAGCTCTTAGCCTAAGATCCCAAATTTCCTGCAAAATTTATTCCTATATACCCATATTCTGTAGATACACACAAATATTTACTTTATGCTCAGAGCCATGTTATACATTCAATGTGGTAAACCTATCTTTATATTAAGGATGAATGCTTACTTAGCAAAATCCCTTTCCTCATGTGCAATCAAAAACCAGCTCAGTAAGTTCTTCACATAATGAATTTCAGTATAATTCATGCAATCAATTCAGCAATTATTTATTTTGTGCCTCGTATGTGCCGTGCCCTGTCCTACGAAGGTGTTTAACACAGGTATACTTGCTATTTTACTATTCCCCCCTACACACTGTTCTCTTCAGTTAGAGACTCCTCTACATGCCATTTCAACTGGCATAATGCAGTTTGGAAAATTTGTAAGATGTGGAACATTACTGTTTAAGGACTGTTAAGTTCAATAATTTTTCTTTGTACTTCGCCACCTTTCCTTATCACATAATCCCAACTGCTCATCTCTCAGACACATCTTCCTTCACTAAACTCAACTATACTAATTTATATGTTAGGCTAACTTGAATGACTTCTCAGGTTTTACTGCAAACTGTTTTCAACTATCCAACTGTTTTTGTTTGCCACATTAAAGCCCCTTCTTTATTACTAAATCCAGTGATAATTAAAAGCAGACAGGATTTTAAGAACTTGCTTCACATTTAATAAAAGAAAATGAAAGAATTTATAAATCAGAAGGTAAGTAAAAATGATAGTGACCCTTTGTTTTGTATTTCTCGGCCAATAATAGTATTAGCATTAAAAACTGGAAACAAGTCAAAGATCTCAGATTTGAAATAAAACATTCCATTAGAGAAGACTTAAGCGTATCTGAGCAACAGAAGAATCAGTAAACAAAACAATACACAACTAAGATTAACAAATATAAGGAACAGGAGGGAAAAGATCCATGAATTAAAAATAAAAAGAGCCTCAGAAACTTGGGAGCACCACCAGGTATATTATATGGAAGCTCCACATAGGAATGAATGAGGAAAGCACAAAGATTTACAGAAAAAAAAATGGGTGAAAATTTCCCAAATTGATATAAACAATAATTCGCAAATCTAAGAATCTCAGTCAGCCTAAAGAGCTACACATATAGACCCATGATGACCAAATGTCAAACTATAAAGACAGACTCTTGAGAGCAGTAAAACAAAAACAGCTTATCATGTAAAAGAAACCCCAATAATAGCATGAGCTGAGTTCTCATATGAAACCATGGAATCAGACTTGGTAGGATGACATATCTAAAGTTGTAAAATGTCCTAGAAAATTCTATATCAAGAAAACTATTCAGCAACTAGAGAGGTGACTCAGAGGTAAAGAGCACCTCTTCTGGGCGGTGGTGGTGCCCCAGCACTCTGGAAGTAGAGACAGGTGCATCTCTGAGTTCGAGGCCAGCCTAGTGTACAAAGTTCCAGGACAGCCAGGGCTGTTACACAGAGAAACCCTATCTCAAATTAAAAAAAAAAAAAAAAAGAATCAATTGTTGCCCTTATGGAGGACCAAGGTTTGATTCCCAGTACCTACACATGACAGTCACAACTGTTTCTAACTCCAGTTCTGGGGAACCTGACACTCTTTTCTGGCCCCCACAGGAACCAGGAATACATGTGATGCACAGACATACATTCGAGAAAACATCCATACACATAAAATAAATTTTCAAAACACGAAAACATAAGAAAAACACTCCTTCAAAAATTAGTGCAAAACTGAGACACTTCTGAGTAAATAAAAATTATCAGAAAGCAAGCCTACACTATAAGCAATACTGTAGCCAGGTGTGGTATGAGCCTGTGATCCCAGTGCGTGTTTAAGGCCAGCCTGCTCTACATAGTGAGACCCTATCTCAAAAAAAAAAAAGAAAAAGAGAGAGAGAGAGAGAGAGAGAGAGAGAGAGAAGAGAGAGAGAGAGAGAGAGAGAAAGAAAGAAAGAAAGAAAGAAAGAAAGAAAGAAAGAAAGAAAGAAAGAAAGAAAGAAAGAAAGAAGGAAAGATAGAGAGAGAGAGAGAAAGAAAAATACTAGTGAGAGTTCTTCGGGCTAAAATGAAAGGACGATAACTTGACTCTGAATAAGCAAAAAACATTGGCATAGGTAACTGAATTACTAAATAAAAAAAACAGACTATAAATATATATTCTGTCACTTCTCTATCCTGTCTTATTTAAAAAAACCTTGCATAAACCAGAAATCATATATTTATGCTGATTGACATATAATATATGTATACATAATATGTATAACAATAAAAATGGTGCCAATCTGAATTGCTAAGATTTTAGTAATAATTACTGAATAAACCCCTAAGAAATAAATAAAGTATAAAAGTTACTCAGCACTATGTATTTTGTTATACTGATGCAAAATGTACTAAGATGATACTTAACCCAAGAATTACTAGATATATACCCTAAAAACTATCAGAGATACTTGAAATAAATAATATTCAGATAAGTGGAAAGGCAACCTATGTTTATTAGTTAGAATTAATATTGTTAATCTGACAAAAATGTCCAAATTAATTTATAGATCCAAGCAGCCCTATCAATTAGACTTAAAATTGGCTTCTTTTTAAAAATTGGCAACCTACTCCTAAGATTCATATGGAAGCTGAACTATGGTGGAACACAACTTTAATCCCAGCACTTAGAAGGCAGAAGCAGGCAGGTCTCTGTGAGTTCGAGGCCAGCCTGGTCTACAGAGTGAGTTCCAGGACAGCCAAAACTACAGAGAAACCCTGACTAGAAAAACAAAACAAACAAAGAGATTCATATGGAAATTCAAATGACCCAGAAAGGCCAAAATGTGTCTTGGAAAAGGATGTTGGAAGATTCACATTTACTGATTACAGCACAGGAATAATCAGTGCAGCTAGTGTAAACATAGACGTGTAGATTAAAGGACTAGAACCGGAGTCCCCAGTCAATTGATTTCCACACTATCCTTCAGGGAGGAAAGACTATTCTTTCCAGCAATGGTTCTAGAATAGCTGAATAGGCTCATGCAAAAGAGTGAAGTTGCCTTTTACCTTCACATCATATACAACAGTTAGCTCTGAAGTGGATCACAGATCTCAGTGCTCTTAACCTATACAAAATTATACAAAAGAAAGCAGGACTAAGTGTTCCTAGTCATGAATTTGGCAAAAAAGGAAAGATGTATGAATGAGACTTCATTAAAACTAAAATGATTTTACTTCAAAGGACACCTTTAAAAAACTAAACACCAATTCAAAATTGCATAGACATTTGAAAATAAGCTATCTTTCATAAGACTTGCAGCAAGAATCTTGGTAAATTAAAAACTGCCCTAACTCAATAAGCAGGCTGGAAATGTAGCTCAGTTGGCAAATTACTCGCCTAATACACATGAGGCTCTGGCTTCAATCTCTAGCACGGCATGACTCAGACAAGGCCTTGAATGCCTGTAATTCCAGCAACTGGAAAGTGGGGGAAGGAGAGTCACAAGTTTATGACTAGCCTTGAGTTTGAGTATGGAGGAAGTTTAAAACCAGCCTAGGCTACAGTAAAGCCTCTCCAATATATATATATATATTAGCAGCAACAACTAAAAACAAACTAACTAATGAACAGGAAAAGGATTCAAATAGAATTTTCTACAAAGATGAAATACAAATGGATCTTGAAAACAGTCTTAACATTACCAATCATGAGAGAAACACAAGTCAAATCTATAATGAAATTCTGCTTTATGCTCACTAGAATACATATAATCAAAATGGACGATAAGGGCTGAGCATGCAGATCAATGCCACAGTGTTCGTCTAGCATATGCAGGGCCCTGTGTTTCATCCCTAGCACTGAAAAAGGTAAGATAATATCAAACACTGGAGGAATTCAAATTCTCATGCACTGCTGATGGGAATATAAAATAGGGCAGTCACTTTGGAAAATAGGTTGAGCACCCCTAAATGTCAGGAATAGAGAAATGAAAACACATCCTCACTTTAAAACATGTACACAGATGTGTATGATGGTGTCGTTTATAGCAATCCCAAGATGGAAATGAACCAAACTCCCATCTACCTATGAACAAATGAGCATAGCACACCCATACAATGTAATATTATTTGACTGTTAAAATGAGTGAATAAGTAATAGATATTACAGCTTGGATAAACCATGAAAATATTATGCTAAGTGAAATACACCAGATATAAAAGTCCACATTTCATAGAGAAGGAAAATGAGAGAAATGATTTCCAGAGCCTGGGGTAAAGGAATATGCCAATTGGGATTATTGCTAAAGAATACAGGCTTTTTTTCTTAGGGTTATGAAAATATTGTAAAATCAGGTAGCTGTGATGGCATATACTAAAACCACTGAAATATTTACTTAGTGTTTTGTGTGTTAATGTGTGTGTGTGTGTGCAGATGTATGTATATGTTGTAGCAGAAATCTTAAAAGTTCTTATTAATAAAATCAAACCCGAGGTCAGTTATTGGGGTCCATGCTGGTAGATCAGAGAGACAGAACAAGCCACAGCTATCTCACCTTGCCAATTCCTCAGCTGGTCTTGTTTCCTCAGACTGGAAGCTTCTGTGTCCTCATCCCCATGAATCTAAGCTGAACTGTGTTGCTCCAAAGCCTGAAAGCTTATCCAGCCACATGCTTAACCAGCCAAATGCCTCTAGTTTCTGGTCCTCACGCCTTATATACATTTATGCTTTCTACCATCACTCCCTAGGATTAAAGCCTTGCTTCCTGGATTAAAGGCGTGAGTCACCATGCCTGGCTGTTTCCAATGTGGCTTTGAACTCACAGAGATCCAGAGGGATTTCTATCTCTGGAATGCTAGGATTAAAGGTGTGAGTGCCACCATTTCCTAGCCTTTGTATCTAGTGGCTGTCTGTTCTCTGACCCCAGATAAATTTATTAGAGTACACAATATTTTGGGGAACACAATACCACCACAATATGTTGGTATGTGTGTACACATACAGATGTGTATGTGTGCATGTAGAGACCAAAGAACAGCTTCATGGATTATTCTTTAGGAGCCATCAACTGATTTGTGAAACAGGGTTTCTCACTGGCCTGCAGCTCTCCATGTAGGCTAGCCCAGATGGCCTGTGAACTCAAGGAATATGCCTGTCTCTGCCTCCCCAGAGCTGAAATCACAAATCTATGCCACAATGCTCTGCTTTTGTGCAGGTACTGGCCACTGAACTCAGGTCCTCGTGCATGCGCAGTGAACAATTTTATGACTGAGCTATCCCTCCATATGCTTTTGAGGCATTGTCCCACTATTGCAGCCCAGGCTAGCCTTGAACTAATGATTTTGCTTCAGCATCCCAAATTGGGATTCGAGGTATATGGTACTACATTTGGCCAGTTTACTTTAAAAAAAAAAATTCAATCTCAATAACATTTCACTGTGTCCCATATTTTATTGCAGTCAAAATTTTACCAAAAGGTAAACCGAGAAAATGAAAAAGCTATCATGTGAGTTCTAGTTCTGGCAGAGATGGTGTGTTTTGAGAAAGTGGAATAAAATAACACATACTAGTTTTGAGCTTAACTGCCACTTAAATCATAGGATAAATCAATGACTTTGAATCACAGAAGCATGTACAAGATGAAAGGTCTCAAGACATCTGTCTAGGCAAGTGCAAGGCAGTGACAAACGGGCTGACCAACTTTCTTAGTTTGCCCAGAACTGAGGGGTTGGGAGTGGGGTGATACAGGACTTTCAGTTCTAAACCTGGAAATATCTTGGGCTAAACCAAGATGCTACCACATTCTGTATACCACAATTTTATCAACTGGGCCTAATGACCTGAATCCAGATGAATCATAGACTGATAAGTGCCTTGGTGTATACAACAGGCCCCTGTGTGTCTGAAAAGTGTCACAAACAAGAAGAGGACATGCTTGGGCTCTGGTGGTCAATAGCTCTTTTCTTTCCTATACACAAGACAAATGGCTAGGAAAGAGGACATGGATGTTTTTATTTGGGGGAATAAGTGAAATGGCTGGACTATTGTGCTAGGTGATACTTTGCCTCTCTGCAATTATTTTCATACCTTCTATCTATATTTTAAAAAATACTCAGTGTAAGAAAGGTAAGACAAATTATTTTGCATGCTCTACTTTTTAATTAAAAGCTTCATTTAAAGTGAAAATAAACAAATATAAATTACTAGCATACTTTTCATTGCCCAGCCTTGCTGCAAGCAGTGCAAATATAAGGTCCATGTGTTCTCTTCTAACTATAAGGTAGGTAATATTATTATGCTAATTTTATGTAGGAGGAAACTGATACACAGTCAGGTTAAGTAGCTTACCCAAGGTCACATAGCTAATAGTTGCTGTAGGGTTCAAGCCTTGCCAGTTTGGCTTTGGAGTCCAGGGTCTTAGCTATTGCGGTAAGCTGCATCCTTAAATGAAATTAATGTGACTGAGCAAGGAGGGGCAAACTTACTTGGTCAAGGCAAGTGAGGAAGGGCTTGGGCCTGAACACAGCAATCATAATAAACCAGGAAATTCACCTTCTCTGAATTCTATTGTGAATAGACTAAAGGCCCCCAGTCATAACTCTCAGATGCCTACATCGTACAGCAGAGGCCTCTTTTGCAGAGAGGCATATATTATTTGGAAATAGATATATTTTAACAGTTGGCTCTAAAACTTTCAGTGTCTTCCAGAAGGCTTCCTATGTAAAATTCATGGTTTGCCTTGACTACAGTAAGTTCAAACATAGTTGTGAAGATGACATAGACGAGGTTTTGGGTAACAGAGCTTAAAGAATCGAGCACAGTGAGGATAAGCCAGTAAGTACATTAGCAGGAAACATAAAGCTATTTCCAGTGGAAATTCTCAAGAACACTATAGGAAATTAATACAAGGAACTGGTATAATCTCACCTAATAAAGCCAAGAGCAGGTGTCAGCTAGTCCTGCAGTCAAAACAACATAATAAGATTAGTCTCTAGCACACAGAGAGCTTGGGGATCTCATGGCTTAGGCTAAGTAGGATTCCATTTTCATTAATGGGATAGACAAATAAGAAACTTTGTTACAGCTGAAAATCTCCCATTCAATAAGTTTTTGTTTTAAGTGCCTACTACGTGCCAATATCTGTGCCATTAAGGATTCTGAGATGGAAGAGACAGACACTCTCTGCTTTTCTGATCTTATGGCCCGTTGAGTAAAATAGACATTTTTCATGTAACAGAAAAGACATAGTTATAAACTCTGCTAAGCACTTGAATGAAAAGAGTAGGATACTATGAAAAAGACTGACTATAGTGGGTAACTGAGCTGGGAACCACAGAGCCTTTCTACTTCAGTGGGATGTGAGCTGCTTGCTACCTTGAAGATGAATAGGTAGACAAGGATTTGGAGGAGGAGTTGAAAGTGGACACAGGCTAATGGGTCTGCAAGTGGGAAAGGGCTTGGTAACATTCTAAGAATGGAGTGGCTATGTGTCTGCTGAGTACCAAGCAATGGCCAGAGTGGCTCAGAATAAGGATAAATCAACAGGATGTTCATATCTTTTAGGTCTTTGCAGACCATGAGAAGAGTCTGGTTTTTTTTTTTTTTTACTTTGAGTACAATGGGAAGTCATTTTTAATGACTTTAACTATTTTATGGCATGGATAGTGACATTAGCCAGCCTATGATTTAAATATCTCCAAACTATATGTAAATCAAATCTTGAATTAAGAAGAACAAATTAGGGACTGGAAAGATCAGTACTTAAGAGCACTTGGCTCTTGCACAGGATCCACATTGCATTCCCAGTACCCAACTGCCTGTAACTCTTGCTCCAGGGGATCTCACACTCTTCCAATCTCCTCTAGCACTGCACTCACACATAGCTTGTGCACACATAGACACAGCTGCACACAAATAAAAGTAGCAAGTCCCTTTTAAAAAAAGAAGAAGAAATTAGAGCCAGCAAGATGGCTCAGCAGGTAAAAGTACTTTTGTTCAAGCCCCAGGAGCTGATTGTGACCCCCAGACCTCACAGTGGAAGAAGAGAAGCAACTCCTAAAGAAGGTTGTCCTCTGACCTCTACATGTGTACTGTGGCGTGTGCATACAGAAACACACACACACTAATAATAATAATAATAATAATAATAATAATAATAATAAATTTGTAAAGAAATCATTTCTTGGTAGAGCCATTTTGAACTGTTGTCAGGAAAAATGCTAGCAGTGTCTGCCTATAATCAGTGAGTGGATTAGAAGAGGCAAAGATACTTTGAGCCAGAATAGTGGCAATATAGCTAAATAGACTTTTTTGGCTATAAGAGATGAAACAGGTTTGAAGAGTATTTGGAATCTGAATAAAGATATGTAATAATGATTGAAACAGTCAAAATTTAGATGGCAAGCAAAACAGAATACAGTTAAAAATTTTAAATTATCTCATTTCAAAACTTACTGTAAGGATGCTTTAATCAATGGTCGGCAAATAGAGACTTAATTCAGTGGCAGAACACTCACCTAGAGTGTGCAAAGCTCTGAGCTTTCGGAAAGACTAGCCATATAGGTGAATGTAGTAGAAGGGTCAAGAAATAAACCCACATACATGTCCTAGAAATTCAGGTAGGGTAAAGATGGTAATTTTAATTTTTTAAATTAGAATATAATTACACCATTTCCCCTTTTCTTCCTCCAACCCTTCCCATGACCTCCCCCTTGCTCTCTCTCAAAACCATAGCCTTTAGCTTCTTTATCTTTAATTACTGTTGAATGATTAATAATAAGTACAACCTGCTAAGTCTATATAATGTTACTTGTATGTGTATGATTTCAGGGAAGACCATTTAGTATTTATAGTGCTTTGAAAAAAATGGCCCCCAAAGGGAGTAGCACTATTAGGAGGTATGGACATGTTGGAGTAGGTGTGGTGTTGTTGAAGGAAGTGTGTCACTGTGGAGGCAGGCATTGAGGTCTCATATGTACTCAAGATACCATCCAGTATCTTAAACCACTTCCTGTTGCCTGCTCAAGATATAGAACTCTCAGCTACCTCTCCAGAACCATATCTGCCTGCATACCACCATGTCCCACCATGAGGAGAATGTACTGAACCTCTGAACTGTATATAAGTGAGCCACCACAATTAAATGTTTTCCTTTATAAGTGCCATGATCAAAGTGTCTCTTCACAGCAATAGAAACTGTAAGACAGCATTGAACAACCAGATGGTGGGGGAATGGGGGACTCTTCCTTGGGGAAGACTATTTCTCTGACTTTCAGCATTTCTTAGTTGCCTATATCCTTTAACTAGAATTGAGGCCTATGAGATTTACCCTTCTGTGTTAGCATGTCCATTGGTATTGTACTTCTTCAGGTCTTGTTTAGGCAGCCATGTTGAGACTTCATGGATGTTTCTTTCCTGGTGTGTCTAGGAGAAAGAAATGATTTTAGAACTACTAGATATCCATATGTAGAAAGAATCAACACCAATGCATGTCTCAAATCATATATAATAGATCACATGTCTAAACATAATATACAAAACTATAAAACTCAAGAAGAAAACTTAAAATATGTGGCCTTGAGCTGTGTATTAATCACAGCATTTAAGAGACTGAGGCAAAAAGATTACCATGAGTTTGAGGGCAGACTAAGCTACATAATGAGTTACAGGCTAGCCTTGGCTACAATGTAAGAACATGCCCCTTTGACTTAAACAAAATTAGTAAATATAAAATAAAATAGAATCTGAGGGGAGATAGAGTGGATATGGAAAGAGCTAGGGGAGGGAAAATCATAATCAGAATATATTGTATGAAAAATCTATTTTAAATAAAAAAGCAATTTTTTTAGAATTTAAACTTTATAACAATCATTTAAAATGAGAAGAGAGTTACAGAGATGACTCAGCAGTTAGGAGTACTAAGTACTCTTCCACAGGACCCAAGCTTGGTTCCTGGTGCCCCCATCAAGCAGCCAACAACCACCTGCCACTCCAGTTGCACATACACAGATACATGTACTCATAATCCGAGCAAAGCCAAGCCACTGGCTAGGTGAAAATACTAGAAATGTGCTAGAAGTTTGATATGAGACATAGATCAAGAATATGTAAAGAAGAGTTTGCAAGATAGTTCAGCAGGTAAAGGACATGCTGTGTGAGCCTGCTTACCTCAGTTTGATCTCCACAAAGTCACAGAAAGGTAAAAACAGAGAACTGGCTCTGCAAAATTTTCCTCTAACCTCCACACATGTATTGTGATGTGCATATGTGTCCCTCATCCGCTAGTAACAAATAAAAATTTTTAAATGGAAAAGAATGTATAAAGAAGTTTCACCATTCAGTAAGAAGAAAACAGACACTCTTCCACCACCAAATGGTCAAAAGCATGAATACAAGCTCAATGGTGAAAATTTCTCAGTATCGTCTGGTTCATCAGAGAAAGGCCAATTAAAACCACACCAAGATACTACTATGCAATCATTAGAATGGTTAAAATTAGAAGACTGCCTAATGGAGCTGGAGAGACAGCTCAGCAGTTAAAGGTGGCATTGCTCTTGCAAGAGGGTCACTTCCCAGCACCCACGGTGGCCAGCTCCGTGGTGGTGGTACATGCCATTAATCCCAGCACTAGGGAGGCAGAGACAGACAGATCTCAATGAGTTCGAGGCCAGCTTCATCTACAAAGTAAGTTCTAGGACAGCCAGGAATGTTACACAGAGAAACCCTGTCTAAAAAAGAAAAAACACTAAGAGTCAGTCTAGCACCCTGAACAACCCATTGCTACTATCTGTTGAAATAAAAAGATATCCTTTATTCCCTTCTTTTTCTATACTGCTAAGATGGTTTCCCATGTATCTCTCCTCCCATAACATAAAACCTCTGAGACTTGGAAGCAAGCTAGTTGTCTAGCCCACAGAAATATAGCAAAATAATAGAGAAGAGACAGCACTTACTGCATTGCTGATCTGTGAGCTTCCTGTGAAATTGGTCCATTTAATCCTCCCAGTAACTCTTAAAGGAGTCACAGTATCAGTATCCCCATTCTCCTAATGGGAGAGTGATTAAGCCCAGAGATTAAGCATCTTGTCCAAGAACACCCAGCTAGTAAATGTGAAAGGTTGAAAATGAAATATGTTCAGCTACAGAAAATTTCTTCCAAGCATGGAACTTTTATAATAAATACAAAAAGTAAGTGATTGTGGCAAAGGCAAGCTGGAAAACAGCAACGTTCTTTTCACTGGGACCTTAACTACAACACAACCTTCAACTGCATATTGAAGGCACACATGGGTGAATTGGTGATTGATAGAGACAAAGACTACCTCTGGTTGGTGAAAGCATGTATGATCTCTTTTCCTTCCTCTTTTGGTTCTGCATTTACCAAAAGCCATCCAACAAGTATGTGTTGTGTTACATTCATCATTGAAACTTTTGACATTTTAAACCATATATGGGTTTTAAATATGTAAGTAGTCTTTGGCAGTATATAAAAGTGAAAACTTTTTACAGTTAAGTTAAAAGTTCATTTCTTACACAGTATATATCACAGTAAAGAGTGGAAAGCATTGCGTTATCCCTGATGGGTTGCCTATTTTATAGAATAATTTCATATACTGCTTGATACTATTCATAATGGCTTGGCGATGGGAATTTTAACAAGGCTGGCTTTTAAGCAAGTGCTGCAAACAACATTATGACAATCAACTTGTTTTGCCATGCATTTTAGAAAAGAGATGGATTAATTGAAAATTTATATGCAATAGCATGGGAGTAATTATATGTAGTAAGCCAAATTTACTTATGATAATAGACTTAATTGGAAAATTCTTTAATGTACCATTTTAATAAGGGCATTAAAGAAATTGGGAAATTTGAAGAACATCCAATCATTTCTGAATTATAATTGTAAATGAGTGCAGATGACCTAATCTGCTTACGTAAATGATAATTATTAATTTAGCACTTGCACAAATGAGCTCAAAACATGGACTGCGATAATTACAATATGAGCCAATAACTTCCTTGTCTGCCATTTGCACAAATGATTAAATTATATGAGGAATGTTTTCTCTATACTTTAAGAGCTAATGTAAATTTAAGAACCCAGGGAAATTATTAGTGTAATTAAAACTAATAAGTGTACACAAATATGGAAAACAAACAGCTGGATTTATAAAGCTTGAAGTCCTAATATCATGTATCTTTCATTGTAGCTGTAATGAATAATGAATCACTAAAAAAATAATGTGCTTCCCGTAGTAAGTTACCATGTACAGTATTGATTTTCTAGTGCATTTGGCACTTTAGGCTTTTCCTCAAGAACAATATTTGCTCATTACCCTCTCACCACCAATTAAGTTTACATTTTAAAAATACACCTATATATTGTCAGTTAACCAAAGGCATTAAATGGAAACCCGAGGTGATATTCAAAACGTCATTAAAAGCCAAAGACGTTTCATTTACAGGAGCCATGATTCACACTGAATTTGCGCAGAATGGTGTTGGGGGAAGGAAATATCAGAAAATTGCAGCTATTTATGGGTGGTGAGGGGAAATTAAGCACAAAATTCTCTGTCAATTAAGGAGTAATGGAGCCCAGGAAGTTCCACAAATGAGGTGGCAGCAGAGCAGTTGTGCTGGAAGCAATAAGCCTGGGCTCTGTGCTGGGTGAGGCACCCCATGGGGCTCTCAGCCTGTGCCCAGCTGCCCTGTAGAGACCCATACCTATCACCAGGACCGTCAGTGTCCCTTTGGGAGGCAAGGGCCCTCCAGCAGACTGCTCCCTGGGAAGGCCTTTGGAGCAAGGCTAGGAACTTTAAGTGACAACAGTACAGCTTTGACCCCTTTGTCTGGCTTTTTGTCCCAACTGCTTTAGAAGGGCAGGATGGAGTGGCAGGTCAAGTCCTCAGTAAATCAGAAGCAGCCAGAGCAACAGCCAAAAGAAGGGTATGAGCTGGGCCTGCAAAGAGGTGAGGATAATGGTGTGGCCTAGAAGACATATTTAAATGGCAGGCTCAAGGGTGTCATTGAGGCTCTAGCACTTAGCCTCTGCGACCAGCACAGATACTCACAGCCCCACTTCTTGCTCCAATAACTCCATGGCTCCCCCATCCTCATTCAGGGCTTCTGTGTGAGGGTTTTTTAGATTAATAGAAGTGTCTCACATCCCAGATATATCCGTTGACCTTGTTCAGCATCTCAATTTCCTTGTTTGTAAGATGGTTGCAATACTGGTTGTTGCTTTGGGAGTGGCTGAAACATGCATCTCCAACACCTAGAACTATCATTAGCCTGTATTTATCACTCTACCTGGAACTCACGGAAAACTGATAGCCCAATAGAAACTAAAAGAAACAGATGACATAATTTTAACTCCAATGCATATATGTCACCTTCAGAAACAAAAAATGTGTAACATACATGTCAGGTTTACAAACTCTAATATGCACAGGGATCACCTGAGAATCCTTGGAACTCAGATTTTTTTATAAAGGCTGACACTCTGCCCCTTTAACGGGCTTCTAAGTGATGCCAACACTTCTAGCAGTAAAGATTAAAACAATAAATGTACAGCAAACACATACTGACTATCCACATCAGGAGAGGGAAAGGTGTCAGCATGCCTGAAGACTCCCAGCAGTATACCTCATTACTCTTGGAGTTAATCACTCCCCTAGTCTCTGCAATAATCACTGCCTTGCTTTCCTTTATATTTTGAACCTATACCTATATCCTTAATGCAAATGACATTTGCCTATGTTTAAAATTCAGCAGAAAGAAATGATAATATGCACATTCTTTTGTAACTTGCTTGTCTATAAATCTTTTGTTATATCATATTGATAAAAAAGAAACATGATTTGTTTGTCTTTACTGTTTCATAACTCACTTTCATTATTCACATTTTTAAATTTGATATAATATGGTATTAATAATTTGCTCTTTTAACCACTCTAAAACTTCGAATTGACATGTAACAATTACACATTTCTGTGGGGAACAGTGTGCTATTTTACATATGCATACAATGTGCTATTGATAGAATCAGGTTTATTACAGTATGCATTTATTACTTGAATCACTTATCATTTCCTCTTGTTGGGTTTTTTTTTGGGGGGGGGTTCCAATACAGGGTTTCTCTGTGTAGCTCTGGCTGTCCTGGAGCTCACTCTATAGACCAGACTGGTCTTGAACTCACAGAGATCCACCTGCCTTTGCCTCCCGAGTGCTGGGATTAAAGGCATGTGCCACCACCACACAGCTGGGAAAAAAATTTTAATCCTATACAATAAATCTTTGCCATCAGAACTTGAAACCTTGATTCTCCTATTTAACTATATTTTTGTATCTGATTGTCATCCCATCTCTAAGCCACCTGCCCTTTACCACTGCCAGCCTCTGGTGTCCCCTATTTTTTCTCTAGTTCTACGCTATCAACCTTTTTTAATTTTCCAATTATGAGTGACAACATACAGCATTTGTTTTAGGAGCCTGCACATTGGCCATCTTAACATTACAGCTTGACAGAACGGATTGTATTTTCAATATTATACAGTTATCTCCACTAGCTGTTTCCAAAACATTCTTAGTACTTCTGACAAGTGATAGCTCCCAGTTCCTTTCCCAAGCCTCTTACCACTTTTAAGCTATTTTACGTCTTCGTAAGTTTACCTATTGCAGATATGTTACATATGTAGCATCATAGAGTAATTTATATTCTTCTATCTGGTTTATATCACTTAAGCAAGTGTTTGGGGTCCATCTGTGTTGTTCCACAATTTTGTTCTTTGTTATTTGAGCTAAAGAATATTCTACTATATATAACATATATTGCTTCATCTATTCATATGTTGATGGGCACTTACATTGGTCCTATCTTTTGACTAGTGTGAAAAGTACTCTGGTAGATATGGGCATATCAATATCTGTTTGAGTCGTGTTCTCAGTTTGGGTTTCTATCCAGAGTTGGAATTACTAAGTCATGTGGTACTCTATGTTTAGATCTTTGAGAAACTATTGAGCCATTTTCCATAATGACTCTATTTTACACTCCCACTAGCAATGCACAACGGTTCCAGTGTCTCTTTTTTAAAAAATTTTTTTGGTTGGGTGGAGGTTTTTAAACGGGGTCACACTCTGTAGTCCAGGCTGGTCTGAGACTCACTACGTATCCCAAGATGGCCTACAACTTAAGACAGTCCACTCCTGCCCCAGTGTCTTTCCCTCCTGTCCCTTTATGTACTGCTGGGAATTGAACCCAGGACCTCATGCATGCTAGGAAAGTGTATTAACACTGAGCCACGCACATACTCAGCCTTTTTTTAAACCTTTTATTCTGAGACAGGCTCACATTGAGTTGAATCAAGTGAGTTGAATCAAGTGGCCTCTAGTTCACTCTGTAAGTCGGGCGGATCTTCAATTTTTGATCCTCTTGCTTCAGCCTTCTCAGTACCTGGGATTAGAGACTTAAACCTGCTGTGGATATTGCTCTATATAAATAAAACACTGATGGCCAGTGACCAGGCAGGAAGTAGGATGCCAGACAGGAAGTATAGGCGGGACAAAGAGAGAGGAGAATTGGGGAAACAGGAAGAAGGAGGAGAGACACTGCAGCCACTGCCAGGATAAGCAGCATGTAAAGACGCTGGTAAGCCACCAGCCACATGGGAAAGTATAGATTTATAAAAATGGGTTAATTTAAGATAGCAAGAAGCCTGCCACGGCCATACAGTTTATAAGTGATATAAGCGTCTGAGTGATTATTTTATACGTGGATTGTGGGACTGCGGGGCTTGGGGAACCTGGAGAGAAGCCCTCCAGCAACATAAACCACAAAGCCTGGCTCCCTCTTTTGTTTCCACCTTTTAGTGTTTGTGTGTTTTATCTTTTTCTGACAGTTTGTCAAATATGTTGACCTGTTCAGAGAGCCACCTTCCTTTTCTACACCAGATTTTATTGTCTCAGGTCCTGTATTAATTATTCCTTCCCTTTTCCTTTTTTGTGTGTCATATGCTTTTTTTCTAGTTGTTCAGGGTATAAAATGGGGTTGGTTATCTGACATCTTCTGTTGCACACATTGCTATTTGTTCCTATAGTTTTTCTGAATACTGCATTCACTATGTCCCATAGATTTTAATATGCTGTTTTTATTTTCATTTGTCACTAAGTTCTTTCTGATCTATTGTGATTCCCTTTTTGCCCATTTGTTTGTGAAGAGTATGCTGTTTTATGGAGGCTCTAGATTCCCTCTGTTATTGATTTGCAGCCTCCTTCTGCTGTGGTTGGAAAGGATGCCTTGTATGACTTCAGTCTTTTCAAATGACTTGAGGCTTCTTTTGCAGCCTAAGTCATGCTGTACCCTGCACAGTGCCCCACCTGAATTTAAGAATATATATTCCATATGAAGTTGAGTATTTTACTTTCCAAGTCTAACATGGCATGTACTCACTCATAAGTGGATACTAGATATAAAGCAAAGAACAATCAGACTGCAACCCACAGAACCAGGGAAGCTATATAGCAGGAGGGACCCTAGGATGACTGTGGCTTATAAGTTTTGGTTTTACTCAATTACTGGGCAAGCCTCAATGAAGCATTTCACTATTAGGATAAGAATTTGTACTGTATCAAGTTGATAATAGAAAAATAAATAAATAAATAAATTTAAAAAAAGAATATATATTCTACTATTGAGTGGGAGATTTCACATTCCAGGAGACATCATTGTTGTATAATGTTCCTTCAGTGCTCTGTCTATTTCCCATGACATTTTTTATTTAACATTTATTCTGATGCTGGGCAAATTTATCATTTATGGTCTTGTCTTATTATAAACAAAGCTAGATTTCATAAAACTAAAAGCATTCTGCACAGATCAAAAAAATCAGATAGAGAGGAATCCCAGAAATTGGGAGTGAATCTTTGTTAGCTATACATATGACAGATGATTAATATCCAGAATATATAAAGAACTCAAAAAAACAAAGAGTCAAAAAACAAAAACAAACAAACAAACAAATAAACAAACAACAACAAAAAACCCGACTCATTCAAAAGAATGGGCTGCGGACTTGAATAAAGAGTTCTCAAAACAAGAAAAAATAGGTAAGAAATATCTCAAAAAAATTTTCAATGTCTCTAGCAATTAGGAAAATGCAAATCAAAATAATTTTGAGATTTCATGGGACCTCGGTCAGAATGGCAAAGACTAACAAAATACCAGTGGGCAACAAATGCCAGCAGGAATGTGGGGACAACGGAACTCACCTTCACTGTTGGTAGGATTGCAAACTGATCCGGCCGCCCAGGAAATCAGTGGGAAGAATGCTCAAAAAGCTAAAAATACATCTGCCATATGACCCAGATATCCCAGTCCCTCCTTGGCATATACCCAAAGAACTCAGTAGCCTACTCAGATACCAGCTCAGCCATGCTCATTGTGCTGTTTCCAGCAGCAAGGAAATGGAAACAACTGACAAATGGAATAATGAAAATGTGCTATATATACGGTGTGGAATATTATTCAACTGCAAAGAAAAATGAAATAGGGGAATCTGGAGATAAATGGATGGAACCAGAAAAAATCATATCAAGTGAGGTAATCCAGACCCAGAAAGACAAACATCCCATGTTCTCTCTCATCAGAGTCTCCTAGCTCTAAATCTTCATATGTGGGTACACATCCTGAATTAATTGCAGAAGCCAGAAAAGTCAAAGGACCCATAGTCAGAGTGGAGGGAGGAGGCAATAGAGAGGGGAATAACAGGGTACAAGTGATCTGATGGGGAAATGGAAAAAAACATGGGGGCTCTAGTTAGTGAGGGAGATAACTACAGAAGAAGGGGGTAAAATAACACTAAGGATGTCTGAAAAAGTCATAAGGAATCACACCATTAGTTATCTGCCTATAATACATGTAAGACAGTATATAAGTAAACATGTATCATTTAAATCAAAATGACCAGTCTGAGCTTACAATGCTCCCTCAAAGAGCCAAAGACCACCTAACAAAAACCCCAACACCAGGCATGAGAAGCCCTCTTTTGAGTTATTGGTCAGGGTTGCCCAAGAGACTCCCAAACATTACAGTCTATTGCTATTGCCCTTGATTGCCTCCCAAACAGAGAAGGTAAGTCCTATTGCTGAAGACACTATGTAGTTCAGACACAGGGCCCAGAGTCCTCTGAGCTGGAACTGACCTGAATTCCTCCTCCTTGAGCACTAGCCTTCGTGGTACCAGAAGGTACAATGTAAGCTTCCAAAGGAGAGACTAGCCAACAGTCCTACCCAGCTACGATGCCTATGAATCACAATGGCCAGCATGGCACAATAGCCGTAAGGGTGCAGTGGTGACATGCATATCTTGGTGATAACCATCAGCTCTGTAATTGGATTTAAGACTCACTCAATAAAAAGAAAATCATGCCTAGTACCAGAAACCTAGCCGACTACCAAGGGATGTTGAAGTCATGGATCTTGGAGGAGAACCTGCAACTGCCACTTTACTACACCAGCAGAATCCCTAACTATATTCTCAATATTTGTCCTTATATCCACAGACGGGTGTAATCTTCGCCCATCATCAAGGAGACTCCTTTATGCAACACATGGAGACCACTACAGAAAACCAAAACCAATCGAACTGCAGAGTTGTAGAGCCCAGTCCCAACTGATGCATCTGTAATACAACGTCTGCACCAAAGGCTCAGGGATTGTTGAGGATGAGGGGGCAGAAATATTGGAGGAGCCAAAGGAACAAGGAGTTTTCAGTGAGACTATGTCTCCTAATAATGTCAGAAGCTACACTGAAAAAGTCTCACCAACATAACTGCCTAAACATTAGCTGAACAGGGACAACAATAGAAATGCTAATGTGGGCAGGGGAAACCCAAAAGGCCTCAACCCTAGACAAAGAACTACAGGTAACTAAGGAATGCTAAGAATGGGAGAAATGGTCTTCCCCAGAGAAGAACACACCAATTGGTTATCTAATACCAAATGATCATCCCTGAAAACATGCATACAAGTAACATTATACAGACTGAGCAGCTTGTACTTACATATTTAGGAGTATATGCATATATATGTATGTATATAAGAGAAATTAATGAAAAGAGGTCATGAATTTGAAATGGAGAAAGGAGAGGTATATGGGATGGTTCAGAGGGAGGAAGGAGAAAAAGGAAATGGTCTAATTATATTATAATCTCAAATCCTCCTATCCGGATGGGCCTTGAGTCCAATTAGACTGTTGTTCGTTACCCCTTGGGAATATCTTGCTATGCTGGTCATTGTCGTGGTCCATAGACTTATAGCTAGATAAAACTATTGATTGTCCTTCTCTTGGCAGCTTGCATAGCACCTTTAGTTACTATGAGAATTAGTTCTCAGGTAGGAAGTTTCCAAATCAGTTCCAGCTCAAAATTCCTCTAAGTAAATATCTAAAGCAGTAGTTCTCAATCTTCCTATTGCTGAGACTTTTTAATACAGCTCCTCATGCTGTGCTCACCTCCAACTGTGGTGATAATGTGTCCCTCAATATATTGTGCACCTTAATAAACTTATCTGGGGTCAGAGAACAGAATAGCCATAATATTAAACATAGAGGTTAGGCAATGGTAGCACACACGCCTTAATCCTAGCATTCCATCTGGATCTCTGCGAGTTCAAGGCCATACTGGAAACAGCCAGGCATGGTGACACATGCCTTTAATCCCAGGAAGTGATGGCAGGAGGCAGAAAGGTATATAAGGCTTGAGGACTAGGATCTAGAGCCTGGTTAAGCTTTTAGGCTTTTGAACAGCAGTTCAGCTGAGACTCATTCTAGATGAGGACTGATAGGCTTCCAGTCTGAGGAAACAGGATCAGCTGAGGAACTGGCAAGGTGAGGTAGCTGTGGCTGGATCTGCTTCTCTGATCATTCAGTGTTCACCCCAATACCTGGCTCTGGGTTTGTTTTTATTAATAAGAACTTTTAAGATTTGTGCTACATCCAACCATAAAATTCTTTTTGTTGTTACTTCATAATTGTAACTTTGCTACTGTTATGAATTGTAAATATCTGTATTTTGCAATGGTCTTAGGTGACCCCCGTGAAAGGGTTGTTTGATCCTTAAAGGGGTTGTGACCCACAAGTTAAAAACCACTAGTCTAAAGTGTCCTGTATCTTCACTAATAGGTCTTATCTTTACATTCTTGGAAGCACCAAAAGGCAACAGCCATAGCCTATATTATTTGAGGGGGTCTCTTTAATACCCCTGACCAACAACTCAAAGGGAGCTTTCCCATGCATCGTGCTGGGGCTTTTGTTAGATAGTCTATATAGTTCTTGGGGTACAATTTCATTCAAATTGTGTTTGTGCATTTCCAATTAATCATAAAACAGTGTTTCCCTGTAGCTTTTCCAAACATTCTTAGTATCATTTATACCTTCTCCCTCTCTCTCTCTCTCTCCCTCTCCCTCTCTCTCTGTATTGTCCTCCCTACACCCACCCTGTCCAATGGTCCCTTTTTACTTTTCTAGTTTCTATGTACTCCAGATTGCAGACTGATATTTGAGAATTTGGAGCAAGTAACCACAAATGAGAGGACATTTTGTGTTTGCCTTTTGGGGTCTGGGTTACCTCACTCAGTATAATATTTTCTAATTCTATCCATTTACCTGCAAATTTCACTTTCCCTTACATCTGAATAGTATTCCATTATTCATTCATCGGTTGAAGGATAATTTAAGTTGTTTCCATCTCCTAGTTGTTGTGAATGAACTTGGATGAGCAAGAATCTGTGGAGTAAAATGTTGGGACCTTTGGATATATGCCCAAAAGTGGATAACTGGCTTGTGTGGTAGACTTAATTGTAGCTAGAGTTTTCCTGCCTGACCAATGATCAGGACAAATCTTTCTCACCCGCCAGTCATGCAGCTGCTTAGACCCAACCGAGTAAACACACAGAGACTTATATTGCTTACAAACTGTATGGCCGTGGCACGCTTCTTATTATCTAGTTCTTATATCTTAAATTAATGCATATCTATTAGCCAATAAGTTGCCACGTGGCTCGTGGCTTATTGGTACCTTACATCTCGCTTTCCATGGTGGCTGGCAGTGTCTCTCTGCCTCAGCCTTTCACTTCCCAGAATTCTCCTCTCTCTTTGTCCCACCTATACTTCCTGCCTGGGTACTGGCCCATCAGTATTTTATTTATTAACCAATCAGAGCAACACATTTAACATACAGAACATCCCACAGCACTTAATTTTAGTGTTTTAAAACTTCTCCATGCTGATTTTCAGAGTGCTGTAGAAGCCTGCAACACATCCCCAGTGATTGAGTGTTACCCTTTTCCTAAATCTTTGCCAACATTTCTTGTCAGCCATTTTCTTGATCATAGCCAGTCGGAATGAGGTTAGATGAAATAGTAAACTTTTAATTTGTATTTTCCTGTTATAGGATCATAATTTTTTTCTTTTTGCTTTTTGCAACAGGGTTTCTCTGTGTAGCTCTGCCTGTCCCAGAACTCAGAGTTCTGCCTGCCTCTGCCTCCTGAGTGCTGGGATTAAAGGAGTGAGCCATTACTTCTCATCTTCATATTTTTTTGTATCAAGTACAAAAGTATTCACCTATCTCTAGGACCTAATTATGGTCTCCTATTTTTAAGATAAAATATTTTATGGTTTTGTATCTTGTTTGTGCTGACTAGTTTTATGTTAACTTGACACAATCTAAGGAGAGAACCTCAATTGAGAAAATGCCTCCACAAGATCCTATAAGCCAGCCTGTAGGAAACTTTCTTAAATAGTGACTGATGGGGGAGGGCTCAGCCCATTGTGGGTGGTGCCATCCTTGGCCTTCTGGTCCTGGGTTCTATAAAAGAGCAGGCTGAGCAAGCCATGAGAAACAAGCCTATAAGTAGCATTCCTCCATGGCTTCTGCATCAGCTTCTATCTCCAGGTTCCTGCTCTGTTTGAGTTCCTGTCCTGACTTCCTTCAGTGATGAACAGTGATTTGGAACTATAAGCCAAATAAACCCTTTCCTCTTCAAGCTGCTTTGGGTCATGGTGTTTCATCATAGCAATAGTAACCTTAACGAAGACAGGTATGTTTGTTTGTTTTCTTTAGACAAGATTTCCTAGGTAGCCTTGACTTTCCTGGAACAGGATGCATACACCAGGCTGGCCTTGAGTTCACAGAAATCCACCTGCCTCTGCCTCCCAGTGCTGGGATTAAAGTGTAGCTAGAGTTTTCCTGCCTTGCCCACAGTCAGGACAAATCTCTCTCACCTGCCAGTCCCACAGCCGCTCAGACCCAACCAAGTAAACACAGAGACTTATATTGCATACAAACTGTATGGCCGTGGCAGGCTTCTTGCTAACTGTTCTTATAGCTTAAATTAATCCATTTCCATAAAGCTATACCTTGCCACGTGGCTGGTGGCTTACCGGGGTCTTCACATGCTGCTGGTCATGGCGGCAGAGGCAGTATCTCTCCGCCTCAGCCTTCTGCTTCCCAGAATTCTCCTCTCTCCTTGTCCCACCTACTTCCTGCCTGGCCACTGGCCAATCAGTGTTTTATTTATTGACCAATCAGAGCAATTTGACATACAGACCATCCCACAGCATTAAAGGCATGTGCCACTATGCCTGATCCATAGTTTTGTGTTTTACATTTAAGCCTATGTCCACTTCAAGATGATGTCTGGATTCAGAGTGAGAAAAATGAATCCTCTTTTTGTCCATGGATATCCAATTGCCTTAGCACTACTTCCATTTGTATTTTCATTAAAGTTGGATGAAGTCAAAGTTAAAAACACAAAGTCTCATTTCAAAATCCACTCCATAATCCTTGTATTCTAAGTTTGAAACTCTTACGTTATCTTTCAGGGACTCTATGTCTTTGTTCCTTTTATTTATGTAGGTTGTGCGCACGCGCGCGTGCGCGTGTGTGTGTGTGTGTGTGTGTGTGTGTGTGTGTGTGTGTTGTTGTTGTTGTTGTTATAAAACCAAAGGCCTTTTCAATGGTAGGCAAGCCCTCTACCAGCCAGCCATATCTTCAGCCTTAGAGATCCATTTCTTCATTTGTGAAATGGAGATGATGCATAGATAATGCTAATCACAAAGTTAAGTGAAATAGTATGTGTGCCTAGCATATGGTCAAAGTGAATGCCACCCACAAGACTAGAGTCTTGCTATCAACTTTGAAAACTAGCAAGGTCAGTAGACTCTATAGCAGGTAACTCAGGTCTTCAGACATTTTAGAAATACGTTAAGTGATTTATAAAATGGATCTGTTCTTCGTAATGCAAGTCTGTACATACACACAGATGCTTAAAGACATCTAACATCCATTCCCAAAGTGAGACATTATAGAAGTTTTATATCCAGTACAGAATCTCCAGATCTGGAAGGCATACTAAAGATCCTAAGGTATGCATTGTCAAGATGCAACTAATGACAAGTGCAACACCGTGGCACGGATTCAACTTCCTTTGTACAAGACAGGGCTTATAAGAAAATGATCAGATGTCTTTCTTCTGTCTTCACACAGTAGTGATTTTGGAAGGACCAGAAGAGGTATGAGCAGGCTGAGTGTATGTGTACTTACTATTTTTTTCTTACTTGTTTTTACTTGTGGGTCAAATGTTGCCCCTTTAAACTCAAAAGGCAACTGAGTGAGGTGAGGGGAGACTTTCAGCACTTGTCTAAATCCCAAGTGGATGCCGAATGTTGTTTGAGGCATTCACAAACCTGCTGAGTGAGGAAAATATTTGTCATAATATACAGCTGGCAGTTAGACTACATCAGGGAAAAGAAAGAGCCATGGCATGACTAAAAATCTGTGTTCACGTGATGGTGGCAGCAGCCCATACACCAGCTCCCACACCTGGGCTCCCGATTGGATCACTGCTATGAACAGCTTTTCGGACCCTTCAGCTGCCGGCCTTTTCCAGCCATGAAGCTTCTCTTGTGTTTTATACTACCACCACCTGCTGTTCTGTTCCTACCACACAGAGACTCTTCGTTTTTCACAGAGAAATGAGCGACTGCAAGCCCACAACAAGGGCATCTTTGAGGGGGGTTTAAGCAATCATTCAACCTTTAAAGGCTTGATTCTTAAATCACAGACTTTTAAAAATATAATTGCTTTGTTTTGATGCCTTTAGGGTATCATTTTTTTCCGTCATGGCAAAAGGAAACACTTGTGTGGGTACAGATTTATTTGTATTTGTAAATACTTATGTAGCATCCGTTTTATGTGCAAGGCATTATTTTAAATATGCTAACTATTGTCTTTTTTATTCCTCATAACAACTTTATGAGATCCCATTTTAGAGATGAGAAAAGGTAGGCACAGAGAGCTCAGATAGCACCAAAATCACTGAAATGTATCGTGTTGTGGCTTTTAAAAGCATATGTCCAGGGGTGTTGCACATATGAACTCACAGTGAATATGCCTAAGACCTCTGCAAACTTAAGCCAGACAAAAATCTTACATAGAAGTGGAGAAAATGAGCAGGAAACCCCACCAGTAACTGAGGTGCTTTTGCCATTTGATAGCTACAAGGAGAGGGAGAGTCAATTTTCCTTAATGATGTGCCTGTACCCTGGTAGGTCAACAACACTCCAGGGCAGCCCTCACTTCCAAGACTAGTTGGGCAACACAAAGTGGATCCAATGAGGAAAAAAAGAAAACTCAAAGTTGGGTGGGAAAGGATGAATAAAATATAGTTTTTAAAGGCTATCTGTTCCTGTGGGAAGATCATTTATTCCTGTTGTGTTGACATTAGCCTTGGCTTTGTGGCTGATGGTGCCTTACCCCTGTGGAAAGAGCCCTCTTTTTCCTCCACATGTATATCCATTTTAGCCTTGTGATTTAATGTGTACTGTGGCATACGTACAGAAATAAAATGTTCTGAATACAAGTCCAAGTAACTGTCTGAGGATTCACTCTGCTCTTTTTTCCTTCACCCACAAGGCCAGCAGTGTTGAAGAGGGGGGTGTTTCTTCAAATAGGATCCTAGAATGAATACTGATAACACTAGCTGAAGTCAATCCAGATAAGATGGACAGCATGACTGAGCACTAAACTTTGGTCTTGTAAACCACAGACATGCTTGGGTTATTTGATCATGCATCTGTCATCATTGGCAGTGTTACAAACAGCTGTCAGATCTCGGTGGCATGCAGCAATAAACATTTATTTCTTGCTTTCAAGTTGGCAGGTCCATAGCGGAACTAAACCCCACACATGTCATCACATAGTCCAGGATGGGAAGCCAGCGGCTCTCAGTGCCATGTTCTCATACACAGAATGCAATGACAGGATTGCTAGAGGGCACATCCAACTGCCCAAGTGTATTCTAAACAACCACTGATATCAGAACTTCGTATATTAGAGAAAGCAAGTCACTTAGCTGTGCCTGAAGTTCTGAAGTAGGGAAACATAAGCCATTCATCATAGTGCAAAAAGCAATGGTGTGAATATATACTTAAAGTATTGATATAATGAAGAATTGGAACTAATTATTGAATACACCACAATAGCTAGCTATGTGATTGTCACTGTCAATAGACAAATGCTAATCCAGGCAGTATAGTTTTATTTGTCATAACGTATATGAGTTTTTCATTAATTTTTTTAATTTTTCATTTCAATATGTAACAACTATACACATTTATTGGATTAATTGTGCTATCTCTTTTGCACAGTTTTGAATCAGTGTATATTAATTGGGCAAAATTTTGAGTTTCATTATGAAACCCTTTATTATATTTATCTCCTATTACCTTTTCTTGCTCCGCTTCTCCCCCTGGTCTCCATCCTCTTTCCATATAGTCCTGTTTCTACTTTCATGTCTTTTTAACAAAATCTAGATTCTACTTATGAAAGAAAACATGTGATACATTTCTGTCCAAGCCTGGTTTACTTTGTTTAACATGACAATCTGCAGTTCCATCTATTTCCCTCATGTGACATCATTTGCATTGGGTTCTTTATAAAACTACACACACACACACACACACACACACACACACACACACACACACACACTCACACATGCAACATTTCATTTACCCATTCATGTGTTGATAGGCATCTAGACTGACTCTATAACTTGCCTTTTGTGAATAGTGTGGGTGTGCAGGTGTCTGTACTATGCAGGCAGATTTCTTTAGACAGACAGATAAAATGTATGGATTGTAGCTTCTGTACACTTGCCATGCACAATTCAGTGAGTCTGGACATATTTACAGACTTTTGTCACCATCTCCACTAATTTCAAAACATTTAACGGCACCTCAAAGAAACACATCTATCAGTCATCACTCTGCCCTGTGCCCTACTGCCAAATCCTTTCAATTACTAATCTGTTTTCTGGCTATCCATTTGCCCTTTCTAGACAATTTGTATAGAGAAAATCATGCACTATATGGCCTTTCTTGCCTGGCTTCTTTCTTAGTGTACTGTTTTCAGGATTCACTCATGTTGTAGAGTATATCAGTACTTTATTTTTGTGAACAAATAACAATTCATTGAATATAGATACCACAATCCATTTTCTACTCATCAATTAGATGGAATTTGTGATGTAGCCACTTCTAATTTAGTTCTCTTGAGTATCTACATCACCCCAAAATTTCTAGGTCATATGGTAAGTTATCAAATGTGTTGTCATATAAATTAATCATAGTACTCCTTTAGAAGCTTTATTTTGTAAGGTAGATAGTGTATCCATTCTCATCCCTCACTTTAGGAACTTTAGTCTCCCCCAAAGCTTGATTCATGTAGTTCAAGATTTATCCATTTTTATCTTTTCAAGGAACTGCTCAACTTTTACCTTCACTGAGTTTCCTGAATATTCTACTTTTCATTTCATATAGTTCTACTCTGTGTTCTTTCTGTTCATTTCACTTTTACCTTGTTTTCTTTTCTGGTTTTATAAAGTTGACATTTAGGATAGCACTTCTAGGTCTTTTTAGTGATTAGGTTATTGGTTAAGTTATTGTTTTAAAGTTCTTTTTTATATTTGCTTTCTAAATTTTTTGTGGTACTAAAAATTGAACTCAAAGATTTGTGCAAGCTAAATAGGAACTCTGTAAGTAAGCTACATCTGTAGCCTAAAGATTATTTTTTTCAAATAGATGTATAAAGGCTCTAAGTTCTCACTCTTCACATGCTATCACTACAGCTCATAAAGTTTGATAAGTTAGGTTTTATTTTGTTTTGTATGTAAGCATTTTATAATTTCTTTTTTGATTCATTGATTTAGAAGTATGTTCTTTAAATACACACATACAAAGACATATAATGAAACTCATTACTTTGTATGATAACCTAAAATTTTAAGAGTGTATTCTTTAATTTCTATGTATATCTGAATTTTCCCCAATAGTTTATTTTTTTTCATTTTATCACACTGTGAACAGACAATATGTTTTATGATTTTAGGGGCAAATAGTAATCTATTACTTGTAGATTCTGAAATTTGTTTATCTAACATTATTTAACCTAATAAGTTCAATTTACAGAACCTTCCATGTACACTTGAGAAGGTTCTGTATTCACCAGTATTGTTGGGAGTATCCTATAGATGTATGATAATTCTAGTTTATGTTTGGGGTTCTTTAAGTTCCCATTTTCTGGTTCACCTTCTATCTCCTTAGTTGAGCCATTGTTGAAATTGGGTACAGATAATCTCCAAACAGTGTAGTTAAATTGTATCATTGTCCACAACTCACTTTTCCCCATCTTATTTGAAAGATAACTACATAAAGCATTAATTATGACTGTGTTTTGATGAGCATACAATGAACAAAGTTGTAATTTGTATGACAGTAACATTACAGAGGTGAGACAGCAAGAAGGTATTTAAGAGAAGCATTTTTATGTGCAATTGGAATTTTGTTGCTATTAATCTGAACTGGATTATAAGGACAAGATATTATTTTCAATTCCAGGGCAACCATTAAGAAAATAATTTCATAAAAATACCATAAAGGAAATTGCATGTGCATTAAAATAGTACAGAAGGAAGCACTTAATAGAAAAATCATAAAAGAGCAAGAAATGCAAAACATATGGAAAGCAAATAGCAAATGGGACATGAAAATCTGATTTTACCACTAATTACACTAATCAACACAGTTTGTTGATCATATGCTCCTATTCAAAGGACAGAGCCTAGAAAAATTGAATCTAAAGATTACGTGCTATGATTATGTTCTGTTTACAGAAATACGTTTTAAATTCAACAATGCTAAAAGGTTGAAAGTAAGAAGATGCAAACATATTTACCATAAAAACAATGACAGCAATTAAACGACAGGTGTAAAAAGCTGTACTAATTATCAGTCATAATGTATTTGAAGAAAAATGTTAGGCTGTGGCATGATGGCACATGCTGTTTATCCCAGCACCCAGGAGGCAGAGGCAGGCTGCTCTCTATAAGTTTGAGGCCAGCCTGGTCTACATAGTGAGTTCCAAGCCAACCAAGCCATAGTGAGACACTACTTAATGGGAAAAATAATAATAATGAAAAGCTAATTCTTTTTTAATTTTCATTTTCAAAATATGCATATGACAACTACCATTGATCCTTCTTTCTCATTGGTTCTTAACCTGTAAGTCACGACCCCTCTGGTGGTCAAATGACCCTTCACAGGGGTCACATATCGGATATCCTGCGTATCAGATTTTTACATTATGATCATAACAGTAGCAAATTTACAGTTCTAAAATAGCAACAAAATAATTTTGTGATTGGGGTCACCACAACATAAGGAACTGTATTAAAGGGTCACAGCATTAGGACGGTTGAGAACCACTATTTTATCTTTTCTACCATTCAAAACCATAAAACAATAAATGATATAAAGATCAAAAAATACTGTCAAGCATTTTAAATATGTGAATGAAAATGTGACGATGTAAACAATAAAGGAAAATAAAGTAGTGAGAAAGGGAAGACTAAAAGAGAACCACACGGCAGTGGTGTTTGACACAAGACAGAGATATTTGTCTCTGCTTTGGAGAAAGATTCAATGCAGAATCAGAGGTAGTGATATTGCAAAACAGACTTCTGGAGTAGATTTACTGGCTTTCTTTTATAAGCTTATAGTTTCTGTTTACACAGTCAAAGAATTCTTTTTGAAGAATATGATACTGCTTCTAGCTTGTAAATTCCTTGAGGGCACAGGCCGTGTCTTATAGATCCTGGTATCTCACATAGCATCTAAATAATTACTAGCTGTGGTAGCAGTGTTCAATAAATATCTGTAGAAGGGCTGACTACAGAAATGGAAAGATACTAAGTATTTTCAAAAGCAATAAAAAGGGAGTTTAATAAAAATCAAACTCTACTTTTCTGAATATAATTTTAGGCCAATCATGAATCCATATATTTCAAAATAAATTGAATTTACATTTTGCCAATTCACATTTATTTATATATGAAATTTTATTGTTTTAATATGCACTGAAATGTTTATAGCTCTTTTGAACTTCAATTTATATTTCTCTAGCACTTCATTTTGAAATTTTTAAGCTACAAAAAATTAAACATATATAGCCTTTATTTAGATTTATCAGTTGTTAATACTTGGTCACATGGATCTTACACAACTATTAAATAATGAAGAGTGGGGAAGCTCAGTGATACAGTGCTCATAAAGCATGTGCCAGGCTTTAGATTTGATCCTCAGCACTTGAAAAAACAATTCTCTTGGGGCTCTACCAACAATACAAAATATGTTGAAGCCTGTAGTAGAGAGCAGCAAGGATGTTTTCTCAGCTCTGATGAAGTCAAACCTCATGCATTTCTAAGACTTCAGGATCCTTTACTAGAGACTGGCAGACTTCCTTCAATTTATAATTTTAAGCAGCCTGCAAAAAATGTGATTGATGAGATCTGGCACATCCAAATGGTATGGCCACTGATGAAAAATGTAATTGAAACAGCATTTCAACATTTGCAAATAGTGTAAATTATTTTCACAGAGCAATAATTTTTATTGTTGCTACAACACTACTAATAAATTATATTCATAAGTATAACATACAAATAATATCCTTTTGTTCATGATGCATATTTATTTTCAATTTTTAAAAATAAATATGTGATTTATCACAGCACCCAGCACAAAAGCTTTTAATTTGCTTTTCTGGTTTTTTCTGTGTTATAGGGGAGACTTAAGTTTGTAAATCTTGAATTGAGTGTGACATTTCTACTCTGCATGTCAAGGTTAAAGTGTAGGTTAGGTAATAAACATTTGAAACCACAGCACACATAGCCTGGCAACTTGCCATGCATTTGAGCTGGTTCCCTGCAATGCCATTGTCTTTGCTCAACGAATTTCCAGTTTTTTAATAGTATAAGACTAAGTGGCAGACTTTAGAATTTTTTAAAACTTTTTTAGAAGTTTCTGTCCCTTGAATTTTGCCTCCAATAATTCATGTGCAAATTAGATTACTAACTGCACTGTGTCATATTGTACTTTTTGAGGAATGAAAGATCTCTTTTAGTCTTCCCCATTTCTCTGTTTCTATATTGTTATTTACTTGCCCTTGGCAATGTTCTTGTGAAATCAGTGGTAGTAGGTACCCCATTTTACATACAAGGAAACTGAATCAGAGTTTTAGTGATTTTCCCTGATACATGCTCCCATGATATCTAGGACAATCTAGTTTCTCTTTGCAACATTAGTTATTTCATGTCTAATTGCTGACTTAGAAAAGTCTATGCAGCAGCTTATAAATCAAATGATCTTTTTTTAAATGTTCAGCTGAGACTAGCCTTATGTTCTGGGTCAGCAGCACAGTGGGTAAGGAAAAATTCTTAAGAAGCTAAAGATAAAGAGGAATCTGGAACAACCCAGATCTAGAAATGTAAACATTTTTCAGTATGCTGAATGCTGCTTTGAGGAAGAGGCCTGTTTTATTGCCTAAGAGCAAGAACTAAACGATAGGTGAAAACAATGGTAATAATAATGATGATCGACTTCTCAACTTCAACGGATTTGGAGAACTGGGTATTTCATGAGTCCTTTACACATGTTCTTTCATATGACAATGAAAACAATTATATCCATTCTGTAAGAAAGAAAAGTGAAGCTTTCAGAGGTGAGGGGATTTTTGTTATTGTTCTTTTGGTTTGGGATTTTGCTTTAAGTGATGTAAACAATAATGGTGGGTGAGGGATTTAAATGTATCTAATTCCAGAATCGAAGGCCTTTCTTTTTTTGTGCCTTACTGCATAAAGATGGGAAGTGGTATTATCTAAAGTTTCCTAGGATGCTTTAGGCACGAACTGAACACCACCTCATGGTTTCTTACCATTGATATTTGCCATTAAAACTAGCTCTAAGATAGGTGTTTGCTCAAATTGAACACTGGTCGTAAGTGGGTGGAACTTAGGGATTCTGAGAATTCTAGGAGATGGGAGAAATAGTGTTGGCATTTGTCTTGGGAAAGAAGCAAATATTCAGTGGATGAACAGTTCCCAGAGGTCAAGAAAGCAAGATGGCTTCTACCATCTACATGGGTAAAGAAGAAAAAAGATGTTTAAGACCATCATCTACCCACCTTGCTACTCAAATCCAAACCTATCAGTCATCACCTAGCCTTCCTCTTCTACTTTACTAGGCAGTTGAATCAACTCTATCTCCACTGTTTGCCGAATCCCTCCATGTCTCTCCATTGTCATTGTCTTGGTCAGGGTTCTCTTCATCTCCCATCTGGATAAAAGTAACATCACTGAGTGCTCTTGCTTACTTCACTCTTGGCCCCTACAGTTTGTTCTTAGGAAAAACAAGTGAGCTTGTGAAGATATATACAAGATCGTGTCATTCCTTGGCTCAAAGTATTTCAGGGACTCCCCTTTCTCAATAGACAAAGACAAATTCCTTTCAAACACATATAAAATATCCACATGGATGGTGAAGCGGCTGTGACTCCCTGGTCTCCCCCAAAACCATACTTCTTACCTACACCATGCCACAAGCAATGGATGGAGTGGTTGCTATCTACTGAATTCTACAATCAGACTGCTTGGCCTTGACCATGCAGCAACTTGGTAACATGGACAACTGAATTAAGATATTTTTTTGAAAAAAATAAACAGTTTAATAATAATAAAATATTTAAAGAAAGAGTAAAATAATATAAAAAGAACAAGCCACACAAGGATGGGAAATACACAGGGCATCTGGATCCTATATAGTGCTTTAATAACTTTAAATTTAATTTAAAAAATTAAAGTTTTTTTTTTGTGTGGTCTGATTGTTCTTTATTTTATATCTAGAATCCACCTATGAGTGAGTATATACCATGACTGTCTTTCTGGGTTTGGGTTACCTCACTCAGGATGATTTTTTCTAGTTCCATCCATTTGCCTGCAAATTTCATGCCTTCATTGTTTTTCTCTGCTGAGTAGTACTCCATTGTGTATATGTACCACATTTTTTCCATCCATTCTTCTGTTGATGGGCATCTAGGTTGTTTCCAGGTTCTGGCTATTACAAATAGTGCTGCTATGAACATAGCTGAGCATGTATCTTTATGGTATGAATCAGCATTCCTTGGGTATATGCCCAAGAGTGGGATGGCTGGATCTTGAGGTAGTTCGATTCCTAATTTTCTGAGAAACCGCCATACTGATTTCCACAGTGGTTGTACAAGTTTACATTCCCACTGACAGTGGAGGAGTGTTCCCTTTGCTCCACATCCTCTCCAACATTGGTTGTCATTGGTGTTTTTGATCGTAGCCATTCTAACAGGTGTAAGGTGGTATCTCAGAGTCGTTTTGATTTGCATTTCTCTGATGATTAAGGATGTTGAGCATTTCTTTAAATGTCTTTCAGCCATTTGTAGTTCTTGTTTTGTGAATTCTCTGTTTAGCTCTTTAGCCCATTTTGTAATTGGACTGTTCAGTACTTTGATGTCTAGTTTCTTGAGTTCTTTATATATTGTGGAGATCAATCCTCTGTCAGATGTGGGGTTGGTGAAGATCTTTTCCCATTCTGTTGGCTGTCTTTTTGTCTTATTGACTGTGTCTTTTGCCCTGCAAAAGCTTCTCAGTTTCGAGAGGTCCCATTTATTAATTGTTGTGCTCAGGGTCTGTGCTGTTGGTGTTTTATTTAGGAAATGGTCTCCGGTGCCAATGCGTTCAAGAGTGCTTCCTATTTTCTTTTCTATTAAGTTTAGTGTAACTGGATTTATGTTCAGGTCTTTGATCCACTTGGACTTGAGTTTTGTGCATGGTGACAGATATGGATCTATTTGTAATCTTTTACATATTGAGATCCAGTTATGCCAGCACCATCTGTTGAAGATACTTTCTTTTTTCCATTGTATAGTTTTGGCTCCTTTGTCAAAAACCAGGTGTTCATATGTGCATGGATTAATGTCAGGGTCTTCAATTCGATTCCATTGGCTGAATTAAGATTTTTGCACCTCAATAATCCACATCTGTAAAATGAAACAATGGTATCTATTACATGGGTAATAACTCCCTTAACTGAGAGAACTGGATGAGTTTTTGTGTGGAAGATTGTTCAAATAGTGCTTAGAATTTAGTGGGAAGATTACTATAATGTTAGGCTGGTCCAGCTGTGCGTTATATTTGTTGTTCCTTTTGCCTAGAATGTTCTTATATCAGATTACCATTAGGCAGCACCTTATCAACCTCAAAAACCACAGTATAAATGCCATCTTTACAAAAGCACCCAAGAGGCAGAGGCAGGCAGATCAGATCTTTGTGAGTTTGAGGTCAGCCTGGTCTACAGAATGAGTTCGAGGACAGCCAAGGCTACACAGAGAAATCCTCTCTCTCTCTCTCTCTTCCAAAAAAAAAAAGAAGAAGAAGAAAAAAAAACCCAAGAACTTCCTCACCCCAATCCAACCATCTTTATTAGAACACCCAATTTCACTGTCTTCGTGACAGTCATCACAGTTTGTTAAATGACTAACTGTACTTGCTTTCTTAGGAGCTAGTTAATACAGTACATTTCAGTTAAATGAGGCTTGGAGCCTAAAAGGCTCTTCACGACATTTACTAGGAAGAGTCAGAAACCTATGTTTTGGAACTCTATTTTCATGCTCCTTCCCTTTTTGTTTCATCTTAGTGATTAGTAAAGTTCTCTTCAGAAAATGTCAGCTTTCCCAGCTGTGGTGAGGGCAAAGCTAAGGGGCTTTGTGTACTTAACTGGCCCTGTGTCACAGGAACTAGAAGATAACATGAAGGCTGGAGAGATGACTCAGAGGTTAAGAGCACTGGCTGTTCTTCCTAAGGTCCTGAGTTCAATTCCCAGCAACCACATGGTGGCTAAAAAACATCTGTAATGAGATCTGGTGCCCTCTTTGGGCCTGCAGGGATACATGCAGGCAGAACACTGTATACATAATAAATTAATCTTTAAAAAAAAAAAAAAAAAAAGATAACATGAGTGTGGTGTTGGAAACCTAAGGGAATGGCCCCCAGTAAAAATGATTAAGCTCTGAGGACCAAGGACACACTCTTAGCCTTGGAGAGCTCCCGACTCTTTTGATATGAAATGTTGGGCCCTAACCAGACATACAATGAAGACGATGACTCCTCACATGACTGGTGCTCAGTAATAAGCCATAAGGTGTGTGTATCACTTTCCCACTGTGTGCCATGCTCTGTGCCAAACCCTGAGCACCTGTTAGCTTAGGTAGTCCTCACGTGAAATCGGTTTTGTTTTGTTTTTAATTTGCACTGTTGGATAGTGGATGCAAGTGGCCTCGTACATACTAAATAAGTGCAATATAGCTGAAATTTACCTCCAGCTCCAACTTACATGGATCTTTGGATGGCTTATTTCAGGGGAAGAACCTGAGGTTCATAAGGGCCCAATGGTTTTCCTGAAGTCACAGAGCAAGTGTGTGGAAGGCTATGTTTGTGTCTGTGATCTTAACAACTTCATGTGATAAATAATGAACTTTATGATCTTTTCTGACTTATGATTGTGTTTTACCAAATTCATCCATCCAACTAGAGAACAGTTTGAGGTCAGGAATGTGACTCCGTGGTAGAGTGCTTTCCCACATGTATAAAACCCCAGCTCTGCCACATAAAAATGTTTACTTCAAAATTAAATGTAACTATGTTGTGTAAAACCTATTCCTCAACTTGAGGCATTCTTTGTCCTGAGAAAACATCTGACAGTTTCTGTGTCTAATTTTGTCACAAATAATTAGAGACCTGTTGTTACTCATATCTTGTAAGAAGTAGAATGCTGTTAAATGTCATGAAATGTATAGGACAGTTTTCTCACAAAAAAAAAAGGAACAGAGCCTTAAATGTCACTAGTGAAAAGTGTGAAAGCTTCTGATGTATAAAAAGAAAGGAAATATGTTTCATTGAAACAATGTGCCAAAAGGAATGGATGGTTTGAGGTATCACTTTACGTTTCCCTCTTGAAAGGGACTGTTCCAAAAATTCACTGCAAAGTATGTCTTTTGTAGTATTCAGTGTGGGTCAATATCAGCTAGCTCTTCTAAAAATTATCATCCTCTAAACACAATGAAGCAAAATGTTAAACTACAGGACTGGCCACCCATGATTTTGCCCACTAATACATTCTTTGCCCCCTTAACTCCACATTAATGCAGGGTTGTAAATGGAGTTCAAAAATCTGCCTGAGCTCATGACTCTGGGCCAGTCTTGACCTCCTACTGCTGTCTCACAGAAATTGCTTCTCCAAATTCCATGGATATTGGGGTCCCCGTTACATAAATAGTGGCTTCAATTTTGATTAAAATTCTTAAGGCACAGTCATATTTCCTTTCGCTTTTGTGGTGAGCCTGTGTGATACAAATGAATGCATTAGCACACACAAGAGTGAGGAGATGAGACCAGCTCTTCTAAGCTAGTTTGCCCATTATTGTGAATTCAGGGCACAGTTTTGATGAGCAGAAACAAATGGTTTGCTCCAACTCATCCTAGCACTCTTTTATTTTTCCAAAAGGTTGACTATAACTATTGCTTTGTTAAATTTTATGAATTAATTTCAAAAGAGAAAATACCACTCTAATCCACTTTCTATTGATGACAGCAAGATTAACTGTTGCCTCAAACTCATGTCCCTCCCACAACGACTAGCAAAGTATTTGTAAGTGTTGCCCAGGGATCCACTGCTCATTAAAAAGACTCATGTTGCAAATACAGATCTGGAAACCTATTGGCTTCTAGAACAAATACAAATAAGCAGATTATGTCGTTTATCCCCTCTCTTTGTATCTGTAGCGGGAGGAGTATGAAATAGAATGTGATATAACAGATTTTAAGGAAACACTAACATAGAGAAATTCTGCTGGAGAAATACTTGTTTTTAAGAAATAAAAATGCCAATAAAAGACTTGCCTGAGGTTGAGAGAAGCAAAGTAATGACCACCTGGGTAGAAAGATTTACTTTTGGTAGATAAACATGTTTTATAATTAGGAGGTTGTACAATATGGTGAGTGTACTAAATAGCATCATATTATTCATTTTAAAATGGTTAATTTCATGTTATGTCAATTACATCTTTTTTAAAAAGGACAAGAAAGGCTCAATAAATGGAGTTAAGTCTATGCTTAAACCATGTATGTTTGACTCAGTGTTCACAGAGTTAGCATGCATCTTCATCATCACAACATGCTTGATATGTGTTTGCACACTTGAGGTGTGTATATTTATTTTTCTTTCTTGTTGAAAAAAGCAGAACTTAAACTAATAAGGGTAACTAAGTTATAAAAAATAGAATCTCCAAATCTAAAAATATGTCATTGGGGTTTTAATTGTTGGGGAAGTTAACTACTATAAATACAAGATATGTCCTAAATGCTTTGGTTAATTTCCATCCTTCAACTTTATAATAAAGGGTGATAGGTGTTTCGTCACTAGGACGAGGAGGATTGTTTTATCCTGCCTTGCATGCCTGTTTCAGCTGAAAGACAAAGTAGAAAACAAATTAGGAAATAAGTGCCTTTTCTGTTTGTTGTGCACCCTTCCAATTTGCTTTAGACAACTGGCCTTTTGTCCAAGTATCTTAGTTATATCCCTGGGAGGGATAACCCAACAATTTTCAAATCTCCCTGTGCAAAACCAGGTGTGAAACTCACACTCCTTTGCTACATTCCTCCAGAGCCCCTTAAAAAAGAAAAGAAAGAAAACTTCCACAAATCATGCCCCTCTTCTAAGGCCAGAATAACTCAAAGCAGTGAGTTCAGATGAAAATTTCATTTAAGGTTCAGTTGTGCAACCCCTCTAACTCCCCTAAAGGTCAGTATATTTCTTGGTTTGTTTGATGTGTTCACTTAAGTCCCAACGTGGAGAGACACAAATCAATTGTTTTATAACACACAACGTGCACACAGTCAGAAAAATCTCTACTGGCCACCGCTAATATCTTGGCAAGGGCAGGAGACTGTGGCTCACAAGCACAAATCCACGCACGTGCCTGTACACGCCCCCCCGTGCGGACACACACACACACACACACACACACACACACACACACACACACACACACACAGCCAATCTTTAAAGCCTGGTGCCTTCCCTCAGGCTGTTTTTTTTTTTTTTTTTTTTTTCCTACTCTTTTCTGCCTGATTACAATGTTGGGGGAAGGGACCAGAGGCAAAGTTCGCGGAGCATTCTTTCTTAGCTCAGCAGCCAGGGCTCCGCTTTCTCGGAGCTCTGGGTTTCCCTTCCCCGCCCCCTCCCCTCATCCCAGGAAGAGCCTCACACATTTTCCTCTACCTAAATACCGGACTCCCTCCCCAAAATCTGTTTGATGCCACTGTGGACATAGTTCCTTGAAAGAAGTCATACTGCTGTTAAGTGGAAAACTGTCCTAAACAGGGGTGAGGCTGGTAAGTGGGGTGAGGAAGCTAGCAGGGGAGTAAGTAAGCCGGGCCGGGAATGACAACTCACAACAAAAATGACGGTTGGATTACATTTAATTTTTAATGATTAATAAAGAGAAATAATGACGGTTTCGTTTCCAAAGAATCCGTTCCTTTTCGTGGGCGTCTTGCCCTCGCGGTCGCTCCCACTTTCTCCCCAAGCCTTGCAGCTCCAAACCGAGCAAGGAGTCCCCAGATAACTATTTAGTATAAACAAATCGTGCGGATTTAATGGAATTACCTCAGCCTGCTAGTAAATAATTTATAGTAGGCAGTAAATAAAATATGGTTCTGCGTCTTTAAAAGAGTTGTCAAGTAGAAAACACCCACCAGAGGGACGTAAACCCCAAAGAGTGCCATGCTCAAAGACGCGGGTTGGGACCAATAGCAGGGTGAAAAGACAAGTTTTATAACCCGAAGGAAGGCGTGGGTGCTGCCAACTCCGACGCCCAGGGCTCTCAAGGAAGATTCCCGCCGGAGAAGGGGAGAAGCCGGATGTCCTTTTCATTTAGCAGAGGAGCAACTGACTAAAAAGCGTAGGAAGGGGGCTGTACCTTCATAATAATGCCTTCCATTAAAAAGCCTAGCCGCTTTCAAATTCGTTATCACCCTGATCCTCGAAGCCACGCTCCTAGAAAAGCAGGCCAAGGATTTGATTCCCATTTCGTAGATGGGTTAAGAAAAGGCTCTGAGGCTGAGGCAAGGGGAGGGTGTATGCCTGCTGAGGATTAAGTAGGATGCTGGGGTCCAGGTCTCTCCCGCTGGGGCCAGTGCAGTTCTTCCTGGGAGCCCCAGGAGTGGGCTATTGCTCCCTGCCAGCACAGCACGTAAGCACTGTCCAGCCCAGCACACTTGCTCAACTTTATAACACTTTGGTATGTCTTCTTTTTTTCAGTGACCTTCTTTTTTCCAGGACCCCTCTAAATAAATTTTCTTCCCCCGCCCATCCAGCCCCTACAAGGCTCATCCCCAGTTCAGAGGGGACAGATTTATGAAGGTCTCCTCAAGGCTACCCCCAAGACAGCCTTGACCATGAAACCAGAATCTTGAACACTTGACCTAAATTTCCAAGGGCATCTGTTTCCGTCTGTAATTGTCGCCAGGCTTCATTTGAAATTCGATCCTGTGTCACTAATGGTATTAACAGGAGCTGAGGTCCAACCTTCCAAAGGGAGGCTGCTGCATATGAATTTACATCCAAAGGAAAGTAAATCAGTTTCTGTAAACCCGCAGCAACCCCCTCCCCTAGTACAATAAAACTGTTGTCGCAATCAATAAATCTCTGGTTTGGGGCAATAAAAATTAGATAACTGTCTCTCTTTCTCTCTTCTCACCCCCACCCCATTAAGACAAAGCCACTATTCAAAGAATGAGGCGTCTTGTTAACCATTTCTGAAATCCCTCGCTGTACCCGGCGCCTTTCAGACACGCACCTCTCAGTCATCGGAGAAAACCAGACGTTTAATTACGGTGACTTTTGTTCGATCATTATGGATAATAAAGGCAACCTTTTCGCTAGATACAATTATAACGCAAGCTGCTCCAACACCTGCACGGATCGCATTTGTCTCCAGCGTGGTTTTTCACTCCTCCTCTAAACTGCCTTTGAATTTCTCCTTCTCTTCTGACCAGAAGATTTAATATGTTGCAAGAGATAGATTTCACGAAAACGCGTTGTCCCTTCTGTAGCTACATCTGCTCCGACCTATTAAGAAAAGTAAGACATTTTGATACTAATTGCAAATAAATTGTGATGTGTTCACCGAGTAATTGATTTAATGAAGTTCATATGAAACTCCTGAGATTGGCCAAGTGAAAGGCCCCCCGGTGTGTCTATTGTAGAGGGAAAGGAAGGTTGGTTTTTCGTTTTCTTTCTTTTAAAAAAATGAGCGGGGGCGGGGGGGGGAGAGAGGTGATGTGGAGGATGGAAGCGGGTGTGGGGCTGTGGGGGTGGGCACAGATGTTACCTCCGCAGTGCACGCTGTGGCGGGCAGGAGGCTCTAGTGTAGCTCCACCCAGCCAGGGCTGCTAGCCTCCCTGCCGGGAGCACAGAGCCCAAGCGGCGGCTCCAAGCTCAGCCCCCTCCGCCTGAAACGCACAGCCCCACAGTAGACCCGAACGAGTGGCCTGCGGAGAGGAACGGTGCGCAGGCCGCCTGCCTACTCAGAGATGCAAAACGCTGCCCCAGGGTCTTGTTGCTCAGCTAGACCTCCCCTAAGCCCATTCTCAAGCCTTAACGCCAGAGGCTAGTAGGCTAGGCGGGGAGGAGCGGCCCCTGACAGCTGTCCCTTGAGTCCTGACTCTTAAGCTTAGTAGCTAAACTAGCACCACACTAACCAGGGATTCTGAATGTGGAGCCCTAAACTCACTCTGCAAGCAAGCATCTGGACAATGAAGCCACCTTTGTCACTCACGCGGGTTTACGTTACTCTTTTTGAATAGCCAAGTGTATGGGTTAAAGGCTCAGAACCTACAGGATGCAGAGAGAGAATATAAGTTTTTTTGAACACCCACTGTGTGCTGCAAACCCTGTACTTCATAAACACTAGTTTCCTTTCACTAAACAGTAAGTGGGAAGTTCTTACTCTTAGTCCTTAACAGATGCGGAAACTGAGGCAGGAAGGACATTTGGGAGCTATATGCAGCAACGCCTTAGCTACCTTGACTCATTGACCAAGCTGACTCTTATGGAGGAGGAAATATGCCCGCACAAACCGTCGCTAATTTTCCCGAAAGACCTCCAAATAGTCTACAGGATAACTTTGTCTAGGGGACATAAAAGGAGAGCGTAGAAGTCGCTGCAGGGCCCAGCTTATTTCTCGGAGTTAGCGGAGGAAAGTCTTTCCGTCCAGTTTTGAATCTTTGTTTCGTTTTGTTTCAAAGAATGAAGCACTCAATTGAATAACCCAAGCAAAGCTAAAGACCGGCTCCAAGTTCATCCGAGTGGCCCAGCTGGTGAACTTTCTCCAACTTGCTTCCCCTGGCATCCTGAGGGTCCACCGAAATTGAATCCTCCGCGTTGGCAAGGTACAGCCCGGCAGGGCGGCGAGGCTGACTCGGCCCGGCAGTGGGACGCCACCTAGACCGCGAGTGGGCGGGGGTGTCGAGGGATGGCCCTCCCATCCCGGCTCGCTCACTTTAAGGAGGCTGCACCGGCTGAGTATATTAAGAGATCGCTAGCCAGGCGCAAACTGGCTCTGACCCTCACCCCTACCGGTGGAGAGAAGAGCTTAAAACCGAAGCTAATACAAAAGGTACACATTAGGACCCGGAACAAGGGCCGTGTTCTTTTCTGCAGACGCAAAACGCGATGCAAAGAGAATAAATGAGCCCTTTAGGAACCCCCTTCAACATTTTTTACAGGCCAGTGCTCTGGAGAGTCAGGAAAGGGAATGAAGTCAGTTTGGGCTAGGCCTTCAGGAATTCCACCCTGACCTGATTGAAGCTGGGAACCAAGTGCCCAGACAGTTTCTTTCCGAGAAGCTCCGGCTCACCAAGCTCCTCTAGGGACCGTCCAGCTCCGGCCTATTCTTGTCACTGTTCATTCGTTGCTCCGAAGCATCTCGCTTCTCCTCGTATTTTTTTTTTTTTTTTTTTTTGTGTGTGTGTGTGTTTTGTTTTCTTGGGGGGGCGTGAGGGCAGAAAGATGAGGACTACCTACGGGGAAGCCAGCTATCCACATGAGTCCTAGGCTTAACACCCCCTAGGGCCCAAGAGGGACACAAGGCCCTCTGGAGCACCCTCCCCCACCTCCGCGCCTCTGAGTAGGTGAACTAGAAGCAACTTTCTACCTACCCTAATCACAAGTACACTTTCTTAAGCTATGAAATTCAGCCCGCCCCTCCTTTTGGGCACAAACAAACCGTGGCCTCCTCGAGGTCCCAGGACGTTGAAGGAGGGGTGGTCTACAGAGCCTGGAGGAGGAGAGGCCAGGGGCATGGGCCGCAACGATTTTGGGGATTGTTGAATGAGGCCCCCGTTGGAAAAGAAAAAGTTAAGATCTGAATGCCTTGGCTGGACCGAATTGTTTTGGAGTGACCTTTTCTCCCCCAGTAAGTAGGCGCCAGCAGCTTTATGATAAGCGCGGGTTAGGGGAATGCAGCTTTTGTGCAAGTTTTCACATTCCCGAGGCTAGGAGAAGATTGACAGGGGACTTAGAAGGTGTGAGAGTCACCATATCTATCCTGCAAGTATAAAATTGCAGTCTGTGCGTCCTGGAACTTTGCCCCATCCACGGAGCAGCTGCAAGCGGAGTCTGGCTGGTCCGCTCTCCCCTGGCCGCAGCGCCCCCTACGGCCGGGAGGTGGACCATGGTGGGCTTCAAGTGCCAGGGACCCGCTGGCGGGAGGCGAGTGGACGTGAAACTGGTGCACTGGAGCCGCTCCTGAGAAGCGGTCACCCGCGGGGGCTTGGCTTCTGAAAGTGCGGTTTGGGTAGCTGAGAGTGGAGATTTACGATCCTGGAGGACAGAGCGTGAAAGGGGTATCATCATCAGTTTTGACTGAAAGAAAGAAAACATATCTTTAACAAAAAGAAGGGCCTTGCCATTCACCCGCGTTGTTAGGACAACGTGAACTATCTTGAAATGATTAGTTCCACTTCAAAGGAATTTACATTCAACAGTGAAAACTCAGCCTCTTATTTATTCGAAAAGGCTTCACTACCGAGAGTCATATGTCCGGTCCTTCTATTTATTTTTCCACGTTCACGGTGCCATTGTATTAAATCAACATTGAGATCTGCACAACACATTCATAGCTGCCAGCCTAGGATTCTGGGGACCCAGAAATACAGGTAGTGAGGGAGAGGGGGGTGGCGTTTTGGTTCAAGTTGAGGTCTGGGACCACTCTGGCTCTTGCCCGGCCAGGAAGATGGAGTGGTAAGGGTGGAGCGCGGATCTGGCGCAGATGGGGAGCCTGCAACAGAAATAAACCTGTCGCAAGCCCAACCAAGCACAGAAAAGGAGAGAGAGGGGTGCGAAGCGGTTCTCACAGTTCTAGACATTTCGGGTTTCTTGTGAAAAAAAAAGCGGATCTGAAAATGCCCCCGGGGCATTTCAGAAACATCTGTTAAAAACTGATGGGGGTGGCACAAAATACTTGGGCACAATTCATGCCTGTAGCCACAGACTGAGAAGACCAACTCCAAGCCTTAGTTGCACACACCCCCAAGGGGCACACATTGGCGCTCCGCCCATCTTTCCCTGTCTACTCCTCGCCCTCCCCCACTGTGGTCACCAAACCCATGAAACTCTAACCAAAGAACAACTGCACTAACTTTATAAGGCAGTCCTTGGAGTTGCAAGGGGAATCGGGTTTCTCTAACTGTCCTTGCAATGCCCCTGGGATGGAAGGAGGTTCCAGTTCATAAGTATGCACCAGCCATCAACACCCACCCACCCAAGCCCTTCTCCCTCCTCCCTGTTCCCTACTGCCCTTTTCTACAATCTACCCTAAGGTTTCCTCACCAGAACAAATGGTGCTAACCTTTTTCTAGGTGATCTTTTTCTGCCTTCTAATTAAGCATAAAACAGAATCGGCCTCGAGCACCTAGTCAAGAATTTATTCATGATTCTCTTGCTTCGACACCACTCCCCCAAGCTGGGTTCATGCTCAAAGTTCCTGACATGAACTCTGACATTATCTTTTCTAAATGGGTTCTGAGGTCTCCTTTCTTAGGTGTGGAAGCAGTGACCCTCAAACTGCGTGGCCAGGAGTTCAAAGAGGTGGCCATTTGCCACCTGGTAGTTACTGGTACAGTGACAGAGGAAGCCCTGCTTTCCCTATCTTGTTCCGGTTCTGTTGAGCCTTCTGGGGGTGATGCTTCTATCTGGCTCCTCCTGAATTTATTTCGTTTTCTTGGACACATCTGATGATTCTTCTGGTCCTTGTCCTGCCTGAATCTGAAACTTACACAGAGGCATCTGCTACCCCCGAACCCCCCAAGCTGTACAGGACTGCTTTCCTGACCTCTCATCACCAGGATGAGTTGGGGGAGCATCCAACTACCACAGAGTCAGAAAGAACCTCAAGGCAAACTGTGGATCTTTCCCTTTCCACAAAATGGTTTGAGAACATGTGAAGATAGCCATGACATTCCAGCCCCTTCCCCCGCTCAGATCTCCCACCCAGGCAGGCCTAGGAAGTGAAGGCTTCCAAAATGGGTTGGGGTTTCTCCCTCAGTGGTGGTGGCACTTCTCTGCAGGTGGTAAACATACTCCAGTATCCCTGCCAAGGTCTGTTCCTGTGGGGTTGCATGTAACCTCGGAAGTGCCTCTCTTGCTCCCAGTCAGTAAAGAAAGAAAGACAGAAAGAAAGGGAATGGGAAAGGAGAGGCCCTGGTAGAAAGCAGTGCTGGGAAGGCACAGGAGGCCTCCAGCTGAAAAGGCTTGAGAATGAGGCGGAGGCTCCCAAGGCGGCTCTGGTGGGGGAGGGCAGGAGGAGGCGTGTGAGAAAAGTGACACATCCTAAAGCAAACCCCAGGAGAGCTGAGGATCTAGGAAGGCCTCAAAATGTATTTCTAATTACTTTTCATGCTCTCAGAAAAGGGGTCCTTTTTAAGCCCTGTTTTAAAAGCTTGTTATTGTACTGAGTTACAGTGCACAGTGCAAAGTGCTGTTTACATATTATAACTTGGTGTATCAGGTGGGAGAGCGGTAAGGGCCAGAAACGTACTTCTGTGGCAAAATTGGTAGAAATTCAGCTTTTAGAAACTTCTGGAAAGAAAACAATGGAGTTTTATTATTATAAGGACTGATCAAGGATTCAGAGGTGACGCTTTGCTCTGCAGTTGGTACATTATTTCTAATCGGGAAAGGAGCCGGTGTCCATGTCTCCTCTCTGTTTAATGTGTCTCTCAGGTAACTGAGGCAGCCACGACTGTGCAAGTGGGAGTGGATTTTGTGAACAGGACTGCAGAGGAGACATCCGGTCAGCAGAGGGCACACTCGTCACTGTCAAACCCTAGTTCCAGATTTGGAGGTGACAAGGGTAGGTAGGACTGGAATGGTGGATGTAGTCACATTGGAATGGGGACCCAATGCGACCTGAGAAATGAGAATAATTTATTTCTTGACAGTAAGTGAATATAACAGGAGAAAGCAGAGACACATTATGTTTTATGCTCATGGAGTTCCCCCCACCCCAAAAAGTATATTAGACTTCACAAAAACAGACCTTTTAAAATCTTGGCTAAGAAATTGAGGTCAAAATATTCACTGAATCAAGGACCTAAGATCTGCTCTCTGTTCATAACACCTCGAAACACTTGGGCCTTTTCAAAACCAGGAAACAGCTGGGAATGCTGTAAAGAGCTCTGTACATGACATCAACCACTCTTCATTGTAGTAAGCAATTAGGCAAATCACTTCCTCCTCTATCAGTTGAAGGAAGACAATAGACCTAAGATTATCTTTAACTCTGGGAACAGAATGAAATGTGAGCCCACTTACAATTTATTTTCGTAGTTTAAAAATCTCAAAACTATGACTTAAAGAGTATCGTTATCGTAGAAGAAGGGGTAAAGGTAGCTGGCCACTTTGTGACGTTGTCTTGTGTTATCTATTCTTCGAATGATATTGGTCTTGCATGGTCGGAATGATAGAAGTCTAGATCTTCTCTCTCAAAGTGAACACTGGGAGCAAATAAGTTGTAAGTAGAAACAGTTGAGGGAAATAAAACCGAATACCAAGTCACTCTTCACACAAAAAGGGATTGTAGACCTGAGGCCAGACCAGAATACTGATGTTAGTATACCCATAGCATACTCCTAGGCTCAGACTAAAGACCATGAGAACCTTCAGATGCCCAAATGCCACTGTTTCTTTCCTTGTTGACTCATTTGTGTTCCTCAGTGATTTGCAACCTACATTAAAATCCTGATTTTCCTCTGAGGAGCAAATTTAAACTAATTTGGTCTCCTGAAGCAGATCCTTCAATTGGGTATTCTCGATGCTGTCTAGACTTGTTTACCAGGAAGAGCAGAGCCACAAGGGACTCTGTTATTCCCCTCTGTAACTGGCATGGAACTTCTGACACTGACAATGGGAAAGCCTTTGTAGATGCTGGGCTTCCTCACTGAGTGACTTGGGACATATTACACGTAGTGAAATTCAGCTCATCCCCGAAGACTTAAGGTATCCTGTATTCTGGGCCTGGCAAGATGGCTCAGGATAGCTGTGATACCAGCCTGACAACCTGAGTTCAATCTGTGGAAGCAAAGGAACGGTGGAAGGAGAACTGATGTCACAGAGTTGTCCCTTGACCTCTATACGTGTGCCATGGCATGCAAACAACCTCGTACACACTTCTCACATACAACACTAACAATTAATTAAAAAATGTAAAAGATATCCTGTATTCTGTAATCCACCTATCTCTGTCCTACTCAACTCATTTCACAGGTGCACTGGTTTAAATACGTCCCCTGCCAAGTTTCGATGTTATAGTTAAGTATAGGGGGTGGGTGGGGGCTGTGTGTGTGTGTGTGTGTGTGTGTGTGTGTGTGTGTGTGTGTGGCATTGAAAGGAACCTACGTTTGTGGGAACCTATTCCTCATGCTGGGTTGCCTCGCCTAGCCTTGATGCAGGGAGAGGAGCTTGGTCCTGCCTCAACCTGATATGCCATGCTTTGTGGACTCCCATGCGAAGCCTGTCCCTTTCTGAAGGGAGAGGGAGGAGGAATGGATAGGGGGGCGGGAGGTGGGGGGAGGGAACTGAAGGAGAGGAGAGAGGGGAAATTGTGGTCAGTATGCAAAATAAATAAAAATTTTTAATTAAAAAATAATAGAGTAGACGGGTGGTGGTGGTACACATCTTTAGTCTCAGCACTCAGGTGGCAGAGACAGGAGGATCTCTGCGAATTTGAAGCCAGGTTTGTCTACAAAGCAAGTTCCACGACTACACAGAGAAACCCTGTCTCCAAATAAATAAATTAATTAATTAATAAATAAAGCCAGGTGGTGGTGGCGCACTCCTTTAATCCCTGCACTTGGGAGACAATGCCAGGTGGAGGATCTCTATGAGTTCGAGGCCAGCCTGGTCTACAGAGTGAGATCCAGGAAAGGAGCAAAGCTACACAGAGAAACCCTGTCTTGAAAAACCAAAATAAATAAATAAATAAAGTAAGTAAGTAAAAAAAATAAAAACAAAAAATAAAATAATAGTGTATAAAAATATCCCTATAAATGACTAGCATTTTTGGTTGGTCCTGGACACTTTCAGACATTAAAAAAAAAAAAGAAAAGAAAGGGGCCTATGAGAAGGGAGGAAGATATCTATATGGTTGGAGAGTAATGAAATATTTGTGAAATGAAAACAGAAGGTGGTGTTACTTGAGGTGAAGGAGACCAGTAAGAAGAGAAGGTGGGGAGACAGGAGAGGGAAATAATAACAAAGTACAATGATATCTATGAGTGAAATGCCACAAGGAAACCTATCTCTTTGTATACTAAGAAAAACTATCTAAAATGTTTAAAAGGGGACTAGAGAGATGGCTAAGTGGTTAAGAGCACTGACTACCGAGTTTAACTCCCATCTACAACTCTAGTTCCAAGGGGATCTGACACCTTCTTCTTGCCTCAGTGGGCACTGCACACATATAGTGAACATATATCTAGGCAAAAAACCCATACACATAAAATAAAAATAAATAAATCTAAAATAAAAGTAAAAGAAACCTTATTCCTGAGGCAACGATTTCTGAGAGGTGAGGACTTTTGAGAGAAGAAATGAATTAGTGATGTTCTAGAAGGCCTTTTAGGACTCAGTTTACCCTCTTCTGCTCCAACTCTCTGCCCCCCTAGATTTTCCTCCTTTTCAGAGCAGGCAAAATTCAAGTCTTCATCTTGGAAGCTGAGACACCTGGCTCCAACTGCTTGAACTTTGCCTTCAGAACTGAGAAGGAACACATTTTTCGTTTTTATAAATGATGGAGTCTTAGCTTTCTTCTCATAGCAGCACAAAGTGATTTGAGACATTAGGGTTATGAATGTAAGCTGTGAGTTTAGAGATAAGGAGATTACAGAGAGATTAGCGTAGCATTTGACAAAGTTAGGAGTTTGTAGACAACTATTGTCATTTACTTTGGATCTATAACATCTAGTATCAAAGTTGTGGGCCACATGCAACTATTAGATACTTAAAATGTTGGGTGTGCTTTAATTGGAAATGAATGCTGGACGTCCAACACTTTTAACCAAAAAAGAATTTTAAGTATCTCATTAACTTTTTTTTATATTGGTTACATGCAGAAATGATAATGTTTTAGCTCTGTTCAGTTAATTCAATATATTTGTGGTAATTTGAATATAACTAGCCCCATAATCTCTTAGGGATTGACACTATTAGGAGGTATGGCTTTGTTGGAGTGGGTATGGCTTTATTGGAGGAAGCGTGTCACTGTGGGTGCGGGCTTTGAGGTTCCCTGGGCTCAGGATACTGCCCAGTATTTCAGTCGACTTCTTATTGCCTAAAGATGTAGACCTCTCAGCTAACTTGCCAGCACCATGTCTGCCTGCACACTGTCATGCTCCCCACCATGATGATAATGGACTGAACCTCTGAACTGTAAGTGAGTCACCACAATTAAATGTTTTCCTTTAAAAGAATTGCTGTGGTCATGGTGTCTATTCAAAGCAGTAGAAACTCTAACCAAGACAAATTATTAAAATCAACTTCAAATGAATCTCTTCACTCTTTTTTAATTGGAGCTACCAAAACAAATAAAAATAAAAATTATACAGGCAATTTGAGTTTGTTACTGAAATTCTGTTTTTACTGGGAAGCCCTGCTCTAGACAGCTGATAAAGACTTGCTATTATGTATTCTGTGCCTAGCCTTAAAAGAGACCCAAATTTAGAAAAACCAAAATTTTCTTGAACTTTGGGTCTCTAGAATTAAGCACAGTGTTTGATACATAATAGGAGCTTATTGCTTTAGAATAAAAAACTTCCTTCTGCATGCATGTATTTATTATGTGTGTGCATGGGCATGTTCATGCCATGGTGCATGTATAGAGGTCAGAAGACAACTTGCTGGGTTTGGTTTATTTCTTACAACATGTGGGCTCTGGAAATCAAACTCAGGTCCTCAGGCTCAGTAGCAGGCACCTTTAACCATTGTGCTAGTTCCAGTCGGTGCTTACTGTTGAATGAAAGAGTGTTCCTCAAACCCTACTATATACCACAATACAGTGACTTTGGAAGACAGAATCATAATGAAATGTCCCTTCTCTTAAGAGGTCCACCTGCCATTGCATGGTTAGAAAGAAAGCAAGAGAGAAAGAGAGAAAGAAAGAAAGAAAGAAAGAAAGAAAGAAAGAAAGAAAGAAAGAAAGAAAGAAAGGAAGGAAGGAAGGAAGGAAGGAAGGAAGGAAGGAAGGAAGGAAGGAAGGAAGGAAGGAAGGAAGAAAGAAAGAAAGAAAAGGAAAAAGAGAACTTGAGAAATTTAAGATTTTAATTTAAACATTAGTTTAGCAAATGCCTTCCTGTGTGACCTTGAGCAAGATGGTTCTTAATGGCATCCTTTCCAAAGAGTTGGGCCAAAAGTTACTCTAGACATCTCCTCATATTCTGAGCCTATGACCAGAAATGGTTGGCGCTGACACTGCTATTTACAATCATTAGCATGTCCTGCTTAAGTGTCTTTTCATTGTCTTTTTCCTTTGCCTTTTTACGATTGTCTATCATACTCTGAGCTTTGTTTATTTTTAGTATTGGCTTTGGAACTCAGGACCTTTCTTATGCTACACAAGAACTCAGCCACTGAGCCTGATCCCCCTCCGCACCCTGTACTCCTTGTTTTGTCCCTGCTTCCTACCCTTCCACAGCACTAGTATATCCATGCATCGATGTTTACATTTTTCTGCTTCTCCAGTTTCTAGGGACAAAAAACAATGAGGAAGGAATAAATAAATGAATGAATGAATGAATGAATGAATAAATAAATAAATAAATACAAACAAACAAACAAACAAACAAATAAATGAATGAATACATAAATAACCTTCCCAGTCCTTGAAGTGACTATATGCAGGTTTTATTGTGAATAGGGACCTCTCCTTTACTTTGAACATGCTGATGTTGGAGATGGCAGCTGAGTCACAAAGCACTTGTCTGGCACACCTGAGGAACTGAATTCCAGCCCCAGTACCAGATGCAACAGAAAACAGTATAGAGCAGACCAGTAACATACTATAAGCAGTCTGGTAGTGAGAGGGAATTCACCTTCCAAGGACAATATTGTGACCTGTACATCCATCACAGCCATCACAGCCACCACAGCCATCACAGCCATCACAGCCACTACAGCCACTACAGCTACCACAGCCATCACAGCCGCTACAGCCACCACAGCCACCACAGCCACCAAAGCCATCACAGCCACCACAGCCACCACAGCCACCACAGCCACCACAGCCACCACAGCCACCACAGCCACCACAGCCACCACAGCCATCACAGCCACTACAGCCACCACAGCCACTATAGCCACCACAGCCATCAGAGCCATCACAGCCACCAAAGCCATCATAGCCACCAGAACCACCACAGCCACCACAGCAATATAGACAGCATGGCCACCACAGTCCTAATAACTGGCATATGTTCTTAATCCTAACACTTGGGAGGCAAAAACAAGAGGATCACCACAGCTTGTGTCCAGCTTTCTCTATATCTTCTTACTAGCCAGAACTCCATAGTGGGACCTTGTCTTAAACAGACCCCAAACTAACCAACTAAAAGAGGAAAGAAACCAAGAATTTACATTCAAAACCTAAGTTCTAATCACTATATACAAATCTTTCCTCTCCCTTCTATTCCTAGAAACATACTTGCCCTTACCTGGGGTCCTCAGTTCCTTTCGTGGATTGCTTGAACAATGTTAGTTTTATTTAAACTTCAAACCAAAGTAAAGGATCTTCATGCTTTTTACATCCCTTTTACATCATGTTATATATTTAGGGCAGATTTTTTTTCAAAAACTTAAATACTAATTCTTGCATACAGATAAAGTGAAATGCTTGATGTGAAATACTTGATAATAATAACCTTATAGCTGTCAGGATTGCTGAGAATATGTCCAGACTGTCATGGGGTTAGAAGGATCTTTGTGGATGTCTTGCCAAACCACATCTACCTTTCTAATGCATCCTTCTTTGGTAAGAGTAACAGATGTCTTTCAAAATTGAATAAATTAAAGCACCCAGTCATTACTTCCCTATTTCCCAGTATTACCACTCCAAGAGATAATGAGTAGTCTGAAAACATGGCCTGTGCCTTAGCCATTTCTAAGTCCCAGCACACATGCCAAGTAGACCACATGGAGTACTCAATGTTGATCTGAATTGTACTGGATAGTTAGGGAAGTGAGATGACTCCTCCCTTCCTAAATAGCCATTTCCACATTCACTTATTTATTTAGTATATATTCATTGCAAGTATTTTTTTAACTGAGCAAATGGAATAAGAAGTGTTGAGTCAATCTTATTAAAGAATGGCTTTCATTTTAAGTATCATTTATTGAGTAGTTATGTATACTCTGCTATGTATAGTCTTGTAAACTGGCAGTCTTTGCTGTCTCAGACCTCTGGTTAAGCATGACAAAGGCTGGGGTTTTAGTATAACTCATGTATTGCTTCTGTGAGAAAGCCCTTCCCCCATTACTTTGTATCCTCTAAATTTATTCTTCTGTGCACCTTGTACACCTGGACCACAGCCCTTGATACTCCATATATTCATTGCCTGTATGTTTGAAAGCCTCCCAGGGATGGAGTCTGAACTCATCACATGCAGGAACACAGGCTTCATCAACACTCTATTGCCACAGCATAACATATCCCCTAACACAGAAGGAGCACATAGTAAAAGTATACTAAATTAGAAGATGAAGAATTGGTCCTGGGCAGTGTTGGCACACGCCTTTAATATCAGCAGTCTGGAGGCAGAGGCAGGCAGATCTCTGAATTTGAGGCCAGCTTGGTCTACAGAGCAAGTTCCAGGGTAGCCAAGGCTTCACAGAGAAATCCTGTCTCAACAAAACAAAACAGCAACAAATATCTAACATTGCCAGGTTCTGCTGGCTCCCCACAGGTGACCTTCACTGGGGGGTGGGAAGAGGGGGGATCTGTGGTTGGTATGTAAAGTGAATAGAAAATTTCTTAATAATAAAAAAAACCTAACATTGTCAGATGGGCGGTGATGGCGCTCACCTTTGATCCCAGCAGTTGGAAGGTAGAGGCAGGTGGATCTCTGTGAGTTCAAGGCCAGCCTGGTCTACGAATTGAGTTCCAAGACAGCCAACACTGTTACACAAAGAAACCCTGTCTCAAAAAACAAAAATAAAAAAGAAAAGAAAAGAAGAGGAAGAAGCAGAGGAGGAAGAAGAGGAAAATGATGAAGAACTGGCAATTCTTTATACACAGTGAAAGTAGTTTCTGGGTCAGAATCATTTGTAGTTTCTTAAGTTTGGGATATGTCACAAGACAAAATGAGGAGTTACTAAAGATGAAAGGAAGAATATCTTGGATCTAATGGGATAGCATGTGCCTGTAACCCAGTTCTCTGGCAGCTAAGGCAAGTGGATTATGAGTTTGAGGCTAGCTGGGCTATGTAGGACTGTCTCAAAAGAAGGCAGTGGAAAAGGATGACAACCAGGACAAGGACAAGGAGAAGGGGAGACAATGACAAGCAGTGGACAGAAGGAGGGAGCAAGAAGAGGAAGAGGAGAAGAAAAAAGATCTTGGTTCTGGGATGACCTAGAGTTAGTCCAAGCTAGAGTCTGCTCTCATTGCATTCTTTGAGCATTCCATTGCCATGTCGTATGTAACACAATAACACTGTGAGTTAGCAGAAATCACGAGGTTTTAGATGTATTGATTCCAAGCAGTTTAAGAATAAGGGGGGTGGATGCTGAAGAGATGACTCAGTAGTTAAAAGTACTTGACGATCTTGCAAATAGCTGGAGTTTGGTTCCCAGCACCCATGCCCAGGAGTTCACAATTGCCTGTAACTCCAGCTCTAGGTGATCTGAGCCACTCTTCTGACCTCTATGGCACCTGCACACATGAGCATACACACACACACACACACACACACACACACACACACACATATGTACACACACACACACACACACACACACACACTCACACATACAGACACACAAATAAATGATAAAAATAAATCTTAAGGAACAAAAGAATATAACTGGGAGTATATTCCCTCCTCTTTTTACAAATATAAGGCTAGAATCATAGTCAGTTTCCATATCCATGTTTCTCCTATTTTTTTCATATTCCTTTGATTTAAGAATATTATTATGGGGCTGGAGAGATAGGTCATCACTTAAGAGCACTAACTATTCTTCCAGAGGACCCAGGTTCAATTCCCAGTATCCACATGGCAGCTCACAACTGTCTGTAATTTGAGCTCAGGGATCCTACGACCTCACACAGTCATGCATGCAGGTGAAACACCAATGCACATAAATAAAAAACAGATAAATAACTTTTTAAAAAGAATGTTATTGTACCTGAAGAAAAATAATGTGTGAAAACTAAACCACGTAAAATGACAGCAAGGGAGTAATTGTGTGCAAAACAAGTACTTTTCTTTTCTTTTCTTTTTTTGGTTTATACTGGTTTAATCCATGTCAAATGTAGTTTACAAAGGGAAAGGACAAGTACCTTTGTATACAATATACAGACACAGCATCACACCACAGGGCCCGAGGGAGGGCGAGGGAGACAGCACTCCCCTGGGAGCACCGTTCTACTCCCAGGAGTTGCTCTCAACAGCAGGCAGGGCAGCCAGGCACCTCAGCCAGCCTGACTCAGCCTCTGTTTCTGCTCAGTCCCTTTGTCCACCCTACCCCTCAGCTCCTCAAAATGAGCCCCATGAGCTAAGACTAAGGAGAGGATCATATCCCTTGGGGCACATGACCCATGTCTGGGAGAAGAAATATATACCACTGAACACCGAGCACATGGAAAGGGAAAGGGGAGGGACGCCATGGGAGAGGGAAAGGCAGGCACCTTAAGAGATGGATGAGCCGAGCCCCCAGCCAGCCCTGAAGGGGGCACTGCTTCCAAGAGTCATTAAAAAAAAATCATACAACCAAAGGGGACTCGGTGGAGGGCAAAGTGTCCCATTTATACACAACATTGTAAACATACACAGTCTATATTACATGTGCTTCAGTCTGGTGTTTGCATGTCTGTCAGTCAGTCCAGGGGATGGATCTCAGGAGCCTTGCCCCGCTACCCCCCATCCCTACCTTCCTGCCCACACTGGAAATAGCCAAGAGAGGCATGGTCCTCAAGTTCAGAAGGAGCAAGCAGGAAGGGCTGCTCCACTCTGGCTCCGGAGTCCTATAGGTGTGTTTGGGTGTGTATGTGCATGTATGTACACGGGGAACCTGTGTGCAATTATGTACAAAGGGAAGGGGTTCACTGTCACAGAGGCTGGGGCAGATGGGGCTGCTCGAGGCAAGGCCTGCCGGGATGGCTAGCTCACAAGTAGATCCTCCGCAGGTCTCCAGGCGCTGTGATGGTGTTGCACTGAGGGCAGAGTTTCTTGGCACCCAGAGTCCGCAGCCAGCAGTCTTCACAGTGCACATGCCAACACTGGATGGACGTTAGGGGCATCGAGTAGGAGTCCATGCAGATGAGGCATTTGTATCGGTCCCCCAGAGATAACTGCCGTTCCAGCTCCCTGATGCGAGCCTTCAGGGCCTCAAATGTAGTTACAGCTGAGTCTTCGGTGATTTTCTCAATGTCGCTGTTCTTGGAGGTCTTCTGCACGGCCTCCTGCTTGCTGCTTTCACCATTGCTGGTGGACGGCATCTCATCGCTGGTCCATTTAGAGAACTCAGGTGTGATGCGGGTGCTGGGGGGGGGGCGCCATTTAGGACTGCGCCCCGGAGTGCCTCTCTCTCCTTGGCTTCAACCAGGCTCTTCTCCTGTGCAAGGGATGACATCGGCCTCTGTGTATTGCGGTTTCCCATACTCCAGAGTGTCATCTCCATCCACATCCAGGTCTGCATCACTGTCGGGGTTCTCTCTGCCACTGCACATGACGAAGCCAGAGCCTCGGAAGCCGCCTTCCAGGAGTGTGGTGGCCCGTATCCGCTTCTGCCCACACCACTCATACTCCTCAAAGTAGTTGCTGTTCTCATGCTCCATGTCCACAGCATCATTTCCTGGATTTAAACAGGTTTTGCTTTGTGGTTTGGGGTTTTCAAATAATGTGCAGGGTTGGATTTTTTTCTGTTTTTTTTTTTTTTTTTAGATTAAAACTTTTTCAGTTTTGTTCCTTTCTTAAGTATTTTTAGTTAGCATACCAAATAATGGCTTTCATTATTTTTCATTTATATAAGGTACAATTATATATGCATGTGTATATTTATAATCTAAAGGTAACTTTTGATGAATGAAGCTTTATTTTTCCAGTTGTAAAATATGAACTGGCAACTCAATTTAGATCCTTGTAGAAGTTTTATTTCCTTCTATTTGCTTTTGTGGTTTCTTTCAGGACTGTTTTCCTATCTATTGTACAGAGGGATTTTCTAGAACAGCACCCTTTGATCTTTCCAACACAAAACACTGCATACCTTCAGAAGCATCACTTGGAAAAATGAACCAGCCTCTTTTCTACCTTAGCATTTCTAGAAGGAGTTTAAAGCTTGATAGTCTCTGCCTTTATCCCTTTCCATATCTCTGTGCTTTCCTTGTTACTCATCTAATATACTTCCTTGCGCTTGGCAGAGTATTTTGTGTAGTAATTCGTTTTCTTTCCTGTATGTCTCTCTTTTAGTTCTGTTTTCCCAGAGTCTCCAACTTTGTCCTAAGCAGATTGCAATCAGCATCTGTACCTCCTAAAATACTCCAGTGTTTAAGTCATGCAGCTCTGGTTCTGAGCAATCGTGACACCCCCAGACCCCCCTCCGTTTCCCTGCATGTCTTTGGCACTCAAGCACAGAGCCCCCACTGACTTCTAGTCAGAGAGCCCTGAGTGAAAAAGGAAGCCTTTGGAGTTGAGGTTTGGGGCCTTGGTGGGGAAGTTCCCTTCTCGGTGATCAAAACCAAGTTCATTAAGCAATTTTTTCCTGCTCCATTTTCTCCAGAGAGGAGGCTTGGGGCCTATCATGTTGGAAGGCTGCTGAGAATGGAATAGCTTCCGTCTGGACCTACTCCTTAATTCTTCTAGACATCTCAACCCAGGTTCGAATTTGTTCCCAGCTGACTGACTTCCTGTCATTTGAAGAATCAGTCTGAGATTCAGTCTGCAGTCTAGTGGTTGACTTGAGGCTTGGCCTGTTTTTTTTTTTTTTTTTTTTCTGTTCATTTGTTTTCGTTTTGTTTTTTGTTTTTGTTTTTTCCCCCTGTTGCTGAGAAACCAAACCCAGGGCCTTTAGCACAAGGAAAGCTGTTCCTCTTTATCAACATTCTTCTACTTCTTTCCTCTCTATTACTATAGCTTTCTGAGCTGTGAAGAATAGACAATGTGATCATTTTTCTTGATGGAGATGAACTAGAGAAGACATAAAAGGGTATCAGTTTTTCCTAAGTGATATGAGATGTGTGGTGTGAGGGTGTGTGTGTGTGTGGTATGTGGTAGAGGGGTAAGTAGGAGACAATATAAATGATTTATTATTTTCAGGCCTTGTATTTTCTTTTTCTCAATCTCTATAAAGTAGTTACTGCCGATGTTCTTTAAATGCGAATTGAAAAGCATTTACCTGCATATGCAAAAGTCAATAACACCCAAGAACTAGCTGTACTGTCTTGTGTTGATGCAGATGCTGAGACAGAGTTAGGGTGCCAAATAGTAATCAGTTCCTTGGGATTTCCATCTGTAGGAGCAAGATTAGGCCGAGGGAGAAGATAAGTGTGGCACAGGCTCAAGGGTTGCTCAGCCAACCTCATGGAACTCTGGAGAAGAGGAAGAGCAAATCATTTGTATACAAAGGATGACCTGAACACCTTTCCTAAGTATACCTACTTCCACCCATTTGTAGACTGTTGCATTGGCTTTCTGAGTTTTCTCCTTATTTTCAGTATTTAAATCCAAAACAATCATGTGGATTCCAGTGGCTCCCTGGTGTTGTGGAATAACCTTTTAGTGCACTGTAAAGATGTGTCTTGGCCAAGGTGCCTTCTTATTGGTTTAATAAAGAGCTGAATCGCCAATAGCTAGGCAGGAAGAGGTTAGGTGGGACTTCTTGGAAGAGAGAGAAGAAAGGGAGATGAATCTAGGTGCAGGAGAGACACCAGGAGATGGAGAACAAGAAAGACATTCTGGAGGAGAGGTAACAGCCACAAGCCACGTGGCAGCACTTAGATGAATAGAAATGGATTATTTTAAGTTATAAGAACTAGTTAGAAACTAGCCTAAGCCATAGTCCAAGCTTCCATAATTAATAAATCTTCATGTAGTTTTTTGTGAGCCAGAGGCCCAAAGAAAACTCTGACTACACCCTGACACTTGCAGAATAAAGCTGAATGATCCTGACTATAACCACTCAAGGCTCTCCACTATTTTGCTACTCTCTTTTAATTTTTTTAAAATTTCAATGAAAATGTCATGTAGTTTTTGTTTTATCACCTCCCTCCAAACAGCCATGCATGTTCATGCCACTGGCCATGCCTTTGATCATGGGTTTGATGTCTCTGTCTGAAACTCCCATGACAAATTATTCCAAATTGTTCACCTTCCCTATATCTACACCTTTTGCCATGTTGACTTTGTGGTTCCACTAGAGGCCAAATGTACTTCTACAGCCTTCAACTTTGGTCTCAGCCCTGTGATTTCCTTTGGACCTTAGCATATTAGCAGATGAGATGCTCATAGGGTTTAACATGCATTCTTACACTTCTGTTATATCTGTGAGTGGTACTTTGTTTGGACAGTGGTTCTTCCATGATTAGCGGTTTCTTAGAGCATGAGAAAGTGAACTGGATGTATAGCTCAATGGTAGAGAACTGCCAAAAAAGAAAGCATGAGGAAAATTGGCACTTTTGTGCTCTGTCTCTCTGTGTGTCTCTCTGTCTGTCTCCTTCTCTCTCTCCCACATCCAGCCCCTCCACATACCTTGCAAAGCCCAGCAGTACTCAGGCTAGACCAGTGGATCTCTAACAACCTATAGTTTTATAAGGAAGAAAAAGCAATTGCTGTTTAAAAGCATTTTATAGTATGAAAGTGGCAATACAATAGCAACACAAAATCAGTGAACAAAATAAGCCATCATAAATTGACACTATATGGGGTCTATCTTAGTCCCTGCTCCATTGCTGTGAAGAGACATGACCAAGGCAATTCTTATTAGAGAAAGCGTTTAATTGGGATTTGCTTACAGTTTCAAAGGTTTAGTTCATTATCATCATGGTAGGAAACATGGTGACATGCATGCAGGCACTGGGAGTAGTGCGTTAGAACTATGTCCTGATCCATAGACAGGAAGAGATGGTGGGCTTGATGTGGGCTTTTGAAACCTCAAAGCCAGTGACACCTTTCCTCCAACAAGGTCACACCTACTCCAACAAGGCACTAATCCTTCTAATCCTTCTGCAACAGTGGCACTTCCCGGTGATTGAACATCCAAATATATGAGCTCATGGGGGCCATTCTTATTCAAACCACCATAGGGTCACACAGTATCTCTCCATGGCACCACTAATCTACCATCTCTCATTACAGAACTTCATTTTCAGTCCACCTTACCCCATACACGGGAAGTGTCATGACTATTTTCAAAGGGGTTTTTGTACTAGTGCTGTGGTTACAAGTTCTTGGGACCTTGCTTCCGTCTTCTCTGGAACAGGCAATTAGACCAGCTTGAATTAGGCAAGTTCAGTCAGCTGAAAACAGGATGGTAGCTTCACTCAAGCAGTGTAGGTTCATCTCCTCTCTAAGAACTCTAAGTGGGAAGCAGCTCTCAGAATGGGTAGGGGACATTTTCAACTTGTCTGTTCATTTTTTCACTAGATCGGAATTGAGACATTTCTTACTGCAGAGTAATGAACAGAATTTTGTTTTATGGTCATATTCAGTATCCTTGTAGTCCCAAATGACCAAAGCTTTTATGGCCTTACAACAGGAGCATTTTATTAGCCTGTGGCTATTACTCTTGCTTAACACTGGTACTTTAAATAGGCTGAAGTTTTTGTCTTTGTATATGTGTGTTTTCGTATGTACATTCATGTGTATGTCTGAACATGGATGTGTCAGTACTATGGCATGTGTGTGGAGGTCAGAGGGAAACCAGTCGATTCCCATTCTCTACCTTGTTTAATGCAGGGTTGCTAGTTTTATTCTGATGGATATATCAGGCTAGCTGGTCAATTTTGTCAAATGAGTTTCCAGGGATTCTCATTTCTCTGCCTCTCATCTCCCCGTAGGATTGCTGGGATTACAGACATGCATGTACCCGAGTCAGGATTTATGTAGGCTCTGGGGATTCAAACTAAGTTCTCACACTTGCCAAGTAAGTGCTTTTCTCACTGAGCCATCTCTCCAGCCATCGCTGTTAGAAAGAGCTTATCGACATTCCTTAATGTATAACAGTACCCAGCAAATATTAGTTAATGTAATTTGCAGTTGTTTTTTAGAGGCTCATGACTGGATATTTGGATCTGCTGGCTTCCAGATATGGAGATCTTCTTACAAAATCTTCAGGCACTAAGGTTTCAGGATGGAACAGATCATTTGTCTCCAGTGTCTCCTAAGAAGTAATAGACAGAGCATACAACTTCCTTCATGGGAAGGGACAGGACAGATGAAAGAAACACCAACTGACTGGGGCCCTCTATGAAGTTACTGACATTCCTATGGTGATTGTTTAAAGAGTGAATATTACTACATAGGAGAAAGGGCATCTTTGGGTGTCTCTGTTTTGTGCATGATGTGGTTTTTTTTTTATTATATTCATTATACATAGCACTGTTAGATTTCATAAAGACAATTTCTTTCAAATATACCATGCTTTTGAGCCACATTCAATCCTCATGCCCTCTTCTTTCTCTCCCTCCCTTTCTCCCTCTTCCCTCTATCCCCTCTCAATAGTGTCTTCACTTTCCCCAGTCTCCCTTCTTCTTTTACACTATATATATATATATATATATATATATATATATATATATATATATCTGTAAGAAAAAATATCTAGGATCCACAAATGAATGAAAACATGATATTTGCACATGTGTTTATAGCAGAACTATTCATAAAAGTCATTTATTAAACTAGCCTAGGTATCCAGCAACAGATAAATGGATAAGGAAATATATACACAATGGACTTTTATCTGGCCATAAAGAAAAAATGAAATTATGTCATTGATGGAAAATGGATGCAACTGAAGATCATCATATTAGATCATCAAAAAAAAGACAGATTAAGTGAGTGTTCTTTTTAACCCAGAGATCTAGTTATGAAGGAAGTTGTATGCTCTGTCTATTGCTTCTTAGGAGACACTGGAGACAAAGCACCTAGCCCTGAAATCCTCACACTGACTGTTTCTGCTCAGCTGGCTGATGGGAATCTGAGGGATGGAATGCAACTGCTCCGGAGTCCTGCTGCTAAACTATGTGGTGTTTGACAGGAGAGGAAATGATATGGAAGAGAGAGTCTTAAGGTCACTACCTGAGTTAAAATGATTCAGCATAGGACATGGAAGCCCCTAACCTAAGCTAGCACTCCAAAGGCAAGACAAATGTAGGTCTGAATAAAAGGGAAGTGTTTGTTTTTGTGTTTCGAGACAGGTTTTCCCTATGTAGCCTTGGCTGTCCTGGAACTAGCTCTGTGGACCAGGCTGGCCTCGAACTCACAAAGATCCGCCTGCCTCTGCCTCTTGAGTGCTGGGATTAAAGGCATGTGCCACCACCGCCTGGCTGCCAGTGCTAATTTTGCAAATGAATTTTTGCACTGTAATTGAGAGCTGTACTGTTCTGGCACTAGAGGAGAGAAACTCATCTATTACTATTCTTATTGTCATCTTGTCTCGAATGGTTCTACTTTCCTTACCCTTCACTGAATAAGCCTTTTCAAAGAGCAATTAAATCTTACTTCTCTATTACCCACTGTAGGTACCCAGTGCCTATTGAACTAAATACTGTGATCTTTTTCCTATGAAAAGTTTTAAGTCATACATCTACTTCTATTTCCAACAGGACAATGTGAACATCAGTAGGTCATCTTAAGATCAGAACATGTATTGTTTATGTGTTAAGTAAAATTTAGATGTATTCAAGGAGAATATAAAAGAAAACAAGTTATAAGGTGTCATCCAAACCTTCTATTAAACTTTAAACAATAGCTGTGATAACTGAATCTGACTTTTTTTCTTTGACCAGCAGGAGAAAAAAGTCTTTAATCCATCCACTTAGGAAAACTTGAATTGTGGCAGCAGCTACACAGCTAAGCATGGAAACAAGTCCTTCCTCAATCGAACTTCAGGAAGAAAGAATTTTTAAAATACTGTATTTACTCTTTGGGATTGACATAATGGGGTGATGTAGAATGAAGAAACAACAGATTTATGTACAGAAAATATGGGATCAGAAGGGATGTGAGCTCTGATGCATATGAACTAGCAGCTGAGGTGCCTTAGCTAACATTGGTAGGGGGTCACTGTTGGGGGAGCAGCCTCAGGCTGCAGTCATGGGAGTAGGAAGCTGTATACTTTCCACATATACAGCTGACATCCATACTCAGCCCAGGGGAAGGTTTTGGCATTCCCCTGAACCTCATTGTGGAAGGCCTTGTCATTTCCATGGATCTGAGGACATTAGGGTTCTTGACATGGCTGTTTGTGTCAATTACACTCATTCACCCCAGTGCACATTAACTGAAGCCTGTGAGACACTCTTAGCCAGAGAATCCAGTAATACCACACCTACTTTCTTGTCATGGAGATACTTGGAGATAAATGTATACTACCTTAAGTCACTCGTGTTGGGGTAGTTTGTTACACCACAGTAGATAACTACCATATCTTACCATGATGAGGGCAGTCGGGCAAGTGGTGGTGCAGGCCTTGAATCCCAGCACTCCAGAGGCAGAGCCAGGTGGATCCCTCTGAGTTCGAGGCCAGCCTGCTCTACAGAGTAAGTTCCAACATGGCTAAGACAAGACAAAGAAACCCTATCTTGAAATAAAATTAAAAGGTATGATGAGGGCAAGAAACAAATTGCAGTGGAGTAAGTATAAAGAAAGGTACACAGGAAATATAGTAAGTTCTAAGAACTGGGATAGCCAAAGGAAGAACTGAAAGCAGTATTTACTACTCCAAGCTGAGTTCTAGATGGCAAAAAAAATCAATTAACTGTTAAGATTATACAGACTTATTGTAGCCTCAAGACTATTTGAAGTGACACTTCTTTTTTCAATTATTTATTTTTATTTTATGTGCATTGGTGCTTTGCCTGCATGTCTGTCTGAGGGTGCCAGATCCCCAGGAACTGGTGTTCCAGACAATTGTAAGCTGCTATGTGGGTGCTGGGAATTGAACGTGGATCCTTTAGATGAGCATCCAGTGCTCTTAACTGCTGAGCCATCTCTCTAGCCCCTGAAGTAACACTTCTTAAATATTTGGGAATTTGGATGTTCTTTAGGTTGTTTCTTGTTAAGAATCTGCTAAGGAATAATTGTAACCCTTCATACTTGGCCATCAATGTATACCTCATGTGTGGTTTGGATAAGTGTGTCCCCCAAAGCACATGTGTCCCCTGTCTTCAAGTACTGTGGGTAGTGGAAACTTTAAGAGATGGAGCCATGTGAAAGGAAGCTGGACCATTAGCAGCTTGATCTAGAAGGGGACTTTTCCGATCTAGACCCTCCCTTCTTTGTGTTTCCTGGCTTCCAGGAGTTGAGCAACTTTGTTCTACCATACATTCCCACCATGCTGTGTGGCCTCATCACAGGCCCAAAAGCAGCAGGGCCAATGAGCTACGCACAGAGTCTCTGAGCCATGACATAAACCTTTCCTCATTAGAAGCTGACTACCCCAGGTGTGCTATGAGAGTGGCAGCAAGCTGATGAACATACTTGGCAGGCTTATGACAGGCTAAGAAGTCAAGATGCACTCAAGATGCACTGGCACAACTGTCTTTCAACCCTCCTGATTCGGTGAACTTTATTTGCACAAACAGCACTAACTGTTGACACAGTAGTGAACAGCTAGACAGATTTTGCCGTAACCTACAAGGCTAGGTCCACAGGCCTTGCTTGGCAGCAGTATGTGCATTTCGGGGTAGGGTGGAGCAGAGTAGGTATTGCAGTGCAGCGTGAATAAGTCCTTACAATCAAAATGCATGTGGAGCTGCATATTGCCAGGCTCATGAGACTTAAGCTTTGCTTCATTATACAATTCTCTCCCCTCTGCCAGCAGTGAGTCCCCAGCTGTTGCTCTTAGCAAAGAACTGACATTAACTGATACTTTATCTCTTTTATGGGTGGAACACTTGATTCTAGTGAAAACTCTGTAAGCTTTGAAGAGAAAACTCTACCAAGATTTTTGTTTTGCATTTGTATGACATCTGCAAGGGGCTTCAAGGAAGCTTACCTGTTTGTGGGTACACTTTGGCATGTTGCCTTTGAAGCTTGACTTCTGGAGTCTGCTTAATTACTCTAGTGCAGTTGCTGGACACATAATTCTTCAGAAAACCAAGTATTCTAGAAAAGCTGTGCAGAAGCTGCCAGGCAGCCCATCCATCCTGAAGCCTCCTGCTGCACTTCAAAGGGCGACCTCCTGTCTGACTCAACTTAGGAAGTCTGCAAACAAAACTTTAGTAGCTTCAGGAGGCAAACACAACACTCATGTATGTGTAGAATTCATAGCGTTCCGACTCAGATGGGTCATTTTAAGAGCATATAAGCAAATAAAGCAAGGGTTTATTCAATCTATGCAAATTACTGACACATTTTTCTTCCTCTGGAAAGCAATGATGGCTAGACAGTTCTGAATTCTGTTGCAGTATTGAGTGTTGTCATTATTTATTATCTGTCAGATACTATATAGCACATATTGTATACTGTAACTTTCTAGGCAGTATACACAGTGTTAACTCATAACTCACTTTAGGCATGAAGAAACTGAGGTAGAGCAGTTAAGGACCTTGATGACAGTTACAAACTCAGAGACTGTGGAGCTTGGATTTGTGCCCAAACAGTCCATGCTGTACCTCATTATTTGATATTTTTATTTTTTAAAGCTGTTTTAATCACATCAGACTTTTAATTTGCATTGTCTTGATGGCAAAAACTGTTTAACATTTCAATATAACAAAAAAGACTAGGAAGAATTTTGAGAAAGGGAATCCCTGTACACTGCTGATGAGAATACAAACTAGTATACCCACTAGAGAAATCAGTATGAATCAATATATAGGTTCAAAAATACAAAAAACAAAAACAGAACTACCATGTAACCCAGATCTACCCTTTTGGGTGTACACTCATCAGACTCTAAATAAACCACAGAGTTATTTGTACATCATGTTTATTGCAGCCTTATTCATAATTGCCAAATTATGGATGCTCCTTAGGTACCCATCAATAGATGAATGGATAAAGAAAATGTGCTACATGCACACAATAGAGTTTTATTGAGGTAGAAAGAAAAGCAAAATGTGAAATGGATTAAATTGCAGAGAATCACATTAAGCAAAATAAGTCAGACTCAAACATTGCTTGTTTTCTCGCATTTGTGAATCCTAGATCATATATACATACATTAAATCCTACACACACATATATTTCATATATATATATATATATATATATATATATATATATAGAGAGAGAGAGAGAGAGAGAGAGAGAGAGAGTAGAAAATAACTGAAGGAATGAAGGGGACTAATGGGAGGTGAAAAATGATAGTGTGGAGAGTGAATGCTCTGGGAGCACATGATATACCTGTATGAAAATATCTTTATGAAACCCATCACTGACACAATGAATATATACGAGTAAATGGGGGTAGATTGAGACCATGGGCTCATCTTTAACTCAGTCTGGTCTAAAACTAGTTACATAGTAACTCTTGGCAATCTTTCTGCCTCTACCTCCCAAGTGCTATGATTGCAGGCATGCACCACCATGCCTACCTTTAAACATTACATTAAAAAGAGACACTCAAAACTTTCAAATTCACACTTTCACCACAGAATAGTTTGGAGGAGGGAGACTCTAAGATGGTAGATGCCAACTCTAGCTGGGGGCTGGCCCTAGCTAGGATGCTTGTTCCAATCACCTGGAAAGAGGAGACTCCTTTGCTCCCAGAACAGAAACTTCTGACTTGAACTAGGAGTTCTCAGGAGATGGAAAATGGTCACCACAGAGGCTTCAGCTTGGCCAGGACACTCACTCAAGCCAGCCTCCAGACCTTGACCAATGGCTACAGGCAGAAGGACTCATTCCTGCCTCAGCCTCTTAAACGCTGCAATCAGCTGGGCTGTGGAGGGGAATTCATCCCTGCAGCTGCTTCTAGCTTCAAAGGCTTGCTGCTCCAGAAACAGGAAGCTACAGGCTGGCTACTTCTCATATGAAGCCTTGCTCTGCAATGTACTGGAACTATAAAACACCTGAGAGCTTTAAGCTTTTCCAAAATGCAATGGCTCTAGGCTAGCATGCTGTTTCTGCTAGGGAGAGTTCAAATTTGTTTCATTTAAATCCAGCTTGACAATTGACTTCAGTTTGTTTTTAATCAATTTAAAGATTGAATTGATGATAAAGGGCTTCCCATTTGTACTCTTTAAAAAGCATTTTTTGTCAAAGTCACAGAAATGTTTTAAGAATAGTATTCAGGGCTGAGGAATGTTTTTTGGTGGATTGAGTGCTTGCGTAGCATGCACAGGGCCCTGAGTTTGATCCCCCAGCACCACATACATAATACATGGTAATATAGGCCTGTAATCCAATCGCTATGGAGGTGGAGGCAGGGAGGTTCAGGACTTCAAGATCATCCTTGGCTAGACCAGTCTGGAAAACATAAGATCCTATCTCAAAAACAAAAACAGTGTAGTATATTTTTTGTCTTTATTTACTTACTGAATTATTACATGGTAAGTTGTCAATCTAATGCCTCAGAAGCTTTGGCACATATTGAAAGTATTCTCCTACATAACCACAATACAGACATTAAAATTGGCATGGTAATACTGACATGCCACAACCATCTAATCTTTAAACATCATTCTGGTTCCTCCAAAGGTCCCCAAAAGGTCCTCACTAGCAAGAAAATCCAATCAAGGGTGAACAGGGAGCATTTAATGTGTTGCAGTTCTTCTATCTTTCCTCGTGTTTTTTAAAAGAGTGCATGCAATTTCTTTTGTAGAATGTCCCTCAGTTTAAATTTGTCTGGTGAATTCCCACCATGACTTTCCAGCTCTGCATTTTTATTTATTTATTTATTTATTTGCAGATGTGATGCTGTGTTTTCATTGCATCTTATCAGGTGGCACATGATTTCAATTTGTCCCATTACTCATGATGCTCGCTTTGATCACTTCATTAAGATGGCAGTATCTGCCATGTTCCTCTACTGTAAAGTTATTCTCTTTGTAATTAATAGGTATTCTGTGTGGAAGTACCCCAAGACTATGTCAATCCTCCGTTTCTCATCAAACTTTCACCCACTAATTCCAGCAGCCATTGATGTTTCTTGGCTGAATTAATTATTACTATGATGGTTGCCAAGTGGTGATTTTCCAATTCAATCATCTCTTAAACATTTATTAGTTGGTTTTTCATGTCAGAAAAAGCTTTTACTTCTCCCCATTTATTTACAAAAGTACAGACAATTATATAAGTATGGATTCTATGTTTCTACAAAATTTTACAAGTCTTTCTTCTCTGATATTCTGCAATATTCAACATAATCTCCTTTCAGTAGACCATGGAGTAGACAGCAGTCAAAAAATAAAACTATTCTCAGAGAGCTTGTCAATCTCTCTACGCCACAGAGACCCATTAGAGAAATTTTATCTCATTGTAACATATGGGTTTTCACTAGAGGATCGTAACAGCTGCCTTAATTGAACACTTAAAATGTATTGTGTGCTAAGGTGTTTGCATGCATTATTTGAACTTACCTATAGCCCAACTCTATGGAGTAGGTATTACCATCATCTGCAATCTTCATATAAAGAAATCATGCCTAAGGTCTCAGCACCCATCAGTAATAAAGTAAGGACCACAGCCTGTATGACTCCTAAGCTGTGCCACTGTCACTTTGAAAAGTCCAGTCTCCAATTCATCTGCTACAAAGGTCTGAGACCAGGATGATTACTTTTCTTATTTTGAGCTGTCCTCTGGGACACTGTTGACCTCTCTTCTGTCCTTGGGACATGGTTCTATTGATTTGATCATAGGGGCTAAGGTTGAACCAACCCACTTTCAGAACAAAAAGCAGAGGTTGTAGAACTTTATATGAGAAAAGTAAACAAACTTTGTAGACATTGAATTCAATGACAAAAAAAGTAGAAAGAAAAAACCAAACAACTAAAATCTGAAGCTCCTCCTGCATAGCTGTAGTATTAAATTTGTCTAAGCCTAAGAATTTCCATCTACAGAGTTCAGTTTCCAAGGTATGTCTGTGAGTCATGTGCAATGTGCAGAGTTCCACAAGGCCACTCTGCCCTAAGAATTGAGAGACCAAAACAGAACAAAAGCAATACATGGTACAAGTTAATGGGAGACCCAAACCAGAAAAATAGACCTTGCAGGTTAAGGGTTCTGTTTGCACTTGATAAAGTAAAGAGTAAGTTCCTGTTTGTCCTATGCTTGTTTGACCCATCTGCACTGGATATGCTTGATCACATGTGGGTGGGAGGTATGTGGGCAGGAAATACGTCAGAATGTCTGCTTGCCCCTAATTGGACCTGATAGGAAATGTGGTGAACTGTGGGTTTTGCCTTTTTAAGCACCTGCAAAACATGACTTTTGGTCCTGGACAGAGTTCATCATTCTGTTTAATTAAAGCTTATTTCAAATTGGGCTCAAAATTGTGGAACTGGTCTTTCTCTTGCAATTTTCAGGTTTAACAGTATCTCTACTGGAATTGTGCTCTTGAGGGAAGATTCTCAGGGATTGTACAGTTGGCAGTCCTTGTTGAAAGTCTGGAACAAAAGTCCAACAAATCTGGGACTTCACTGAGTAGGATTTTGAAAGACCAACTCCTGGAGTACCTCTTTCTTCTTTTCCTTCTTCCATAAATATTTAATTAAGCACCAGATGATGCATAATGAGGTAAATATGGTTCTTTAATTGTTGTTGTTGCTGCTGTTTTTACTGCTTTCTTTTATTTTTCTGAAACAGAATCTCAAAAGTGTAACTCAGGGTGATTTTGAACTCTTAATTCTGCTTCCAGGGTGCTGAGATTATAGGTGTGCACCAAGAGCACACTCACGGTGAATAAAATTCTTTACTGCAGAATTTAAATTCTTTTATTGGTAGCACTTGTGTAGTAAATAGGCTTGGAAAAGTGCTAAGGAAACACAAATACAACATCTTATAAACCAGCTCTTCTCAAAACTCTCTGTTTTCCAAATGTTCCACAGTGAGCATGTGTTCCAATAGTCACTCATTTTTTCTCTCAGGGAGCAATCACTGACAGTCATGTCTGCATTGAGCACCAAAAGGGAGAAGGTGAGAGACAGCAACATTCAACTCTTTCTATGCCAGGATATGACCTATGCCTAGCTCGTGAATGACGACGATTGCTGCTGTGAGACACAGACTCCCGGGTCACCTACTTTGCATGAAAAGTTAGACAGGGCAAAGAAGGTTCTAAAGGCATTTTCAAAGACTAGGCCTTGAAGCTGTAAGCGTAAGTCAACCAGATAAAAGGAAAGGTGGACTTTCTTAAGAGAGTGAGACTTGGGACCAGGAGAGCCCCTGGACCCAAGAAACCCAAGGAAGTTGCCAAAGCAGGAGTGTGAGCTAGGCAACTCAGGCTCTTGAGGTCAAATCTTGAAAAACCAAGTAAGGGCAGAGAGGTCATTTCCAGGACCTGTATCTCCCAGGCAGGTAACAATCTTGAAAGGGTACCAAAATACCCTGGAAGGATCAAGAAAGGATGCTATACGCTTGTATTTATCACCACATTCTGCTCACGCAGCAAGTTCAAAGGAAATATCTCCTGTTATTGCTCAAAGACATTCTAAAGTGGACTGTACACACACACACACACACACACACACACACACACACCTATGTACGCACGCACGCACTCACGCACACACGCACGCATGCACGCTTTGTGCTTGCTGAGCTTGCGTATTGCCACAGCTATAGTTTGTGCAGGCTCTTGCAACTTTGCAGAAGCAGCTACAGGTTGGGCCTTGGGCTTTGGTGGGCAGCCAAAAAGCCCATAACAAAACAAAATGAGTGGTTTGGGGAAATTTACTACTAGAAATACACACTTACTCTGCTGCACTCCAAGATAATTTTCCCTTGAGCTGGCTATGGGTTGCCACATGCCTTGGTCAGGGCCTGCTCTTAGCTAAACTTCTTCAGATCTTCAAGCCGACTGTGGCTGGTGATACAGAACTGTTCTGCTGTGAGACTACACCCAGAACTCAGCTCTCTGTTGCCTTATCATCATAAGCTGCAAAAGAATTCTAGAGAGGGGCTTATCAGTCTGATGTGACTTTCACCCCCAAGGGCCTAACATTGTAACACTCAGAAAATCTAGTTTTGTGTTAGTCAAGCATGTAGGCCAACCTGGTAGACTCTGGATCATCTAGTTTTGACCTATGTGACCTTGGGGGTGTCACACCACCTCTCAGAAAATCTTCAGTAAAAAGACTGAGCCTGCCTGGAAGTGTCACTGGCATGATTAAACAAGATAGCAGTAAAATCACTTTGACTGAAACGGAAAGTCCCGGCTTAATTATTCCTGTTGTCATTCTTCTCTGTACAGAAGGAAGGGTCTAGCAGAGCTTGGTACCTTTTCGTAATAGAAGTGACAGCAAAAATACCCAGGGAAGAGTGTAAGCAAGGACTATCAGCAGAGCACAGGCTTGCGGGGCAATTGACAGGGACTACAACCCTCCAGTGGCCTTGTGTGGGGCACGCCCTTCAGGTTGTCTTCTACTCTTTTTCTGGAACTGACTTCCTAAGAGCCAATGTTCAGGGACACTTTCTCTCTGCTCAGCACTCAAAGCAGTTTTTCTCTGAGAATGTGGCACAGGATCAGGATTGGTATCTGCTTTCAATCTAATGCCACCTCTAAGGGAAAGGTCACTGAATTTTCACATTCATTTCACACTCAGTACCACGCACAGATAACCAAATGGAGTAGACAAGAAATTTTATTCAGTGGCCTAAGCTTTTAAAGTAGTGCTGGGTGATGAAGGGGTTGTGGCCTGCATGCCATCTTTAAAGAGGGGAGATTTCCAGGGATCAGGTACTACCTATTTTCTTCCCGTGAACAAATCTGTCATGATATTAGAATTTTTTAATCATTTTAATGAGAATATAATAATTCCAAGGCCACTTGGCATTTCAACATAATGTCTGGCCCAGAATGAGCTGGTCTAGAACTGCCCTGGGCAGTTAGGAAGAGCTGTTAAGTTGATGAGAGCATGTGGTTATTGGAGTTCAGCTGTAACTCTACATGTTAAAGCATCTTTAACTAAGTAAATATGATAGAACAATGAATGATTGATTGGCAACCTTGGAGTTCAGATGGTGATAAGTAGAACAATTGTGAATAGTCCCCATTTTCCAGATGAAGAAACTGGAGTTTAGAGAGGTTAAAGTCACAGTCCACATTATTCACCTTCTAGTATTTTAAACAGATTGTTCAAAATAAATTTATCTAGTCAACAAATATCTATGGAGAATGGCAGACATCTTTAGGGGGATCCCATAGGTTAATAACAATGGAAAGCAGCAAAAGCACCATAATTCCTGCCCTTTGGGGGTTTATACCCCAGGAAGGCTGTATACATATTAAACTGAGGAACAATTCATTAGCAACTTCATTTCCCATAAAAATAAGTACTAGAAAGGCAACAAAAAAATGAAAGGGAGCCAGGTGGTGAAGGTTTACCGCTTTCATCCCAGCACTTGGGAGGCAGAAGCAGGTAGATCTCTGAGTCTGAGGCCAGCCTGGTCTACAGAGTGAGTTCCAGGATAACAGGGCTACACAGAGAAACCCTGTGTCAGAAAAACAAAGCAGAAACAAAAACAAAAAGAACAAACAGGAAAAAAACTGAAAGGTGTTTTTGAGAAGGAAGCTGAGCTGAAAACAACCTGATGGATTAGCAGGAAGCATGAACAGACATGTGGAGCCCAAGTGCGCAGCTCCCAGGCAAGAAGTGTTCCAAGGCTGATGAGATGGGACAAGAGTGAAAGGCGGAGCCATGGAAACAGATGCAGTTCACAGAGGCAGTATACAAGCACTCCAGAATAGAGTTGAATTTGATTGTAAGTGTGCTGAGAATCTTGGGAGGGCTGGAGGGAAATGAACCGAAAGGAACAAGAATAACAGGAGTTTGGGGAGATGGCTCAATGGCTAAAGAACTTGCTGTCCAACCATGAGGACTGGAATTTGGACCCTGTCTTAGGTTCTATTGCTGTGATAAAATACCATGATCCAAAGTAACCTGAGAAGGAAAGGATTTATTTCAGCTTACAATTCTCCATAACTGAGGAACTCAAGCAGGGCAGTGCTGCTTACTGGCTTGTTCAGCCTGCTTTCTTAGAGAACCCAGGACCAGCCCAGGATGGCACCACCAACAATGGGCTGGACCCTCCCACACCAATCACTAATTAAGAAAATGCCTTACAGACCTGCCTATAGCCCGATCTTATGGAGGCATTATCTCAATTGTTCCCTCTTCTGGGATAACTCTAGATTATGTCAGTTGACATAAAACTAGCTAGCACAGATCCCTTATACCTCCTTGGAAGTAGAAACAGGAGAATCCTCCAGAAGCTCACATGCCAGCTACCCTGGTATATGCAACATCGAAAAAAATAAGATTCTATTTCAAACAAGGTGAAAAGTAAGAGACGAAAACCCAAGGTTGCCTTCTAACCTTCACATCATGGAGTTTCACCATGTGTGCCTGCACTCACACATACACAAATGTGCACGTAAATACATCACATACACACACTCACAAACTAGTGTCAAATCACCAGTTTGGTTAATTATTGGAGCTATGAAAAAAGCTGGTTTGTTTTGTTCTTTAATGCAAGTGTTTTTGTTCAGTACTGTATTAACTACCTATAATCCAAGAAAACACGAACAGGTAAAGAAAAACAACAAAGCACATTTTATAATTTTTATCGTAATATAGAAAAGGGATAAGCATTTTAAAAGACCGATAGACAACACTCAGTGCAGCCAACAATTAAAGTAGAAAGTACAGGTACTAAATGGTTGAATCTGAGTGATGAGGCTACAGTGATTTTTCTTCTCTCTCTCCCTCCTCCCCCTCTTCTTCTGCCCTTTCCCCTCCTCCTCCTCTTCTTATGCACATCTTCCAACTTTTTTTAAGGAACCTATTTACTTATAAATTTAAAATCTTAACAAAAAGAAAAGAAACATCAGTTTAAGTGATATTTCAGACCAGTTTGACTGTTCCTAGCAGTGCAAAATAAGCTACTGATCACTTCAAAAAACTAGCTAGTTTAATCATGCTGTTTGTTCATTGAGAGTTAATTTAATAGACTTATCCTAGAAAATAATGCATTATTCAGTTTAATCAATATTCATTTGTTATTTGCATAATCATATTTGCAAAAGCATTTGTTAACAATGTGCCTGAAGACTTACAGGGAAAAACCGTTCTATAAGTAAACTACATTTTTTTAAAATAAAATAAAAACAATAAATCTACCCACATTAGACAAATGATTAATTCTAACGTCCTGCAGGTTTTCATTTAAAATGCAGCCAGGAGTCTCTTGTATATGTGTTTTCACTGGAAACAGCAATAGATACACTGTCAAATTAATGAATATCGTGTTCATTTTGGAGGAAATTAAATCTGGGCTTTATTGAACACTTGCCATATTTGTGTAACATTAGCTGACTGAAATAGTTAGTGCTATGGATATTTGTAAATATTTGCTGTTGTATACCTAAGAAATACATGTATTTCCATTTTCATGCAAATGCTTAGCATTATACAGACATAAATAATTTTCTTGGACTTTTCAAACATTGTGACTTGAAAAATGTCACCTTTTTAATAATAAAAAGTCTTTATTTGTATTATTAGGATTTTTCTTTAAAAATTATTTTTAAGTGCAAGCCTGGTGGCACATTCCTTTCATCTCAACACTCGGGAGGCAGAAGTAGGCAGCCTGATGTACATAGTCAGTTCCAGAACAGCCAAAGATACAAAGTGAGACTTGTCTCAAAACACAAAACAAACAAAAGGATCTTTTTTATTGTGAATTTTGTGTTTCATTATGTGATTAATGTAATTATTCAGAGCTTGGACTTTGATGAATAATTGGTTATGATAAGTATACATTTATTATAACATAATATATAGTGACCAATTTTCAGATGCTTTGAAAACTGACAGGAAAATATAGCTTTGAGCAGAGAATCAGGGAAGCTAATACAAACAATGAACAGAGAGAAACTACAGCATTTTAACTCCCAGGTGGGAGAACTAACCTGGAAGAATTTCCTATGGGATTTCTCAGGCTATAACTTAAACATTGTTTTTTTTTATTATTCTAGAAGTATCTAAAACCTTAAAATCCTTTATTATTTCAAAATAACTATATGAATATGCTTACTATTAGTATGATAGCCCATAAATGGGAAAAGAATGAAAAGAAACAATAAATAAAACCCCAAGCTCAGACATGGGTCTAATGTCTAGAATATGTATTAAAAACTGCAAAAAATTATCTCTCTCAATTTTCTAATCAATAAGCAGGGTAATGAACTGAACAGACAGCTCTCAAAAGAAGAAATACAAATGACTAATAAACACTTTAAAGATGCTCAACATCCTGAGCCATCAGGGAAATGCAAATTAAAACTAGTTTGAGATTCCATCTCACCCCAGCCAGAATAGCTGTCACCAAGAAAATAAATGACAACAAATGCTGGCATGGATGTGGGGAAAGAGGAACACATTCTTCACTGCTGGTGGGGGTGTAAACTGGTGCAGCTGCCGTGGAAATCAGTGTGGAGAGTTCTCAAAAACTCAATAAAGAACTACACTGTAATCCAGATGGAACACTCCTGGGGATGCACTCTGTGGTTTTAAAACCCTACCACAGAAATACCTGCACATTCATATTCATTGCCACTCTATTTACAATAACAAGGAAGCAGAACAGCTTAGATGGCCATCAACAATCAGTGGAAAGCAAAAGTGTGGTATGTGTACACCATGGAATTTTATTTGGCTAAAAAAAATGAAATTATACAAGTTGCAAGAAAATGAATGGAACTGGAAATTAAATGAAGTAATCCAGATTCTGAAAGACAAATAACCGTGTTGTTTTCTCATATACAGATTCCTAGATTATATACATAGGATTTACAAGTTCTAGAGCAAAAACAAAACGGGGAACCATGAAAGGGCAGAAAAGGTCTTAGGCAGGGAGCAGAAAAAGGGGAGAACAGAATGTATATGATATGAAAGTGGAGTAAGAGCTCCTGGAAGAGAAAGAGGCTAAGTTGGGGAAGGGGATGGAGGATTGGGGAGAGCTGTGGGATCTCATTCTTATGTAGAATCCAAAGAGTTGATGTCATAGAAATTGAAAGTGTAATGGTGGTTATCCAAGACTTGGAAGGGAATAGGTTAAAAATATGTGTATCAAAATAGTCAGAAAAGAGTTTTTTTTTTTTTTTTTTTTTTTTTTTTTTTTTTTTTTTTTTTTACCATTCTCCCTACAAATAACTGATCAATATTTGAAACAATGATATGCTAACTATCTTTATTTGATTGTTGCACATTACATATGGAAATACCACTCTGGAACCCATAAATATGTGCAGTTATTATGTAACTAAAAAGAAATTTAAAATAGTGTTTTAAAAATTAAGGAAACTTTGTCAGAATGGTCACTGATGCTTCTCTCCCAAGCACAAGTGGATTCCATGTAAGTACAATTCATCAGGTGACAATAACAACTTAGGGAATGAATCGCCCTTCAGCTGGCATCTCATGTGTCAATTACATAGAAAGACAGAACATCTTCTTAAGTCTGAACTGAAAAGTGCATTGAACAAACATTGCCAGTACTGGTTACCTTAAACAGGATGATTAAATAAATAAACAATTGAGAGATCTCCTATAAGATAAGTCCCTTTACAGAGGGGCAGCTAATTGCTTTGAGTTTTCAAAGGAAATATTTGTCTAGAGAGAGGTGAATGGGAAAATGCATTTAAAGACTGAGGAAATACATAGGGCACACCTCCTTCATCAGACGTTTTCCTAACCCTTTAATATAAAAATAGGATTTTTCTTAGAATGTGATTTTGGAAACCTTTGTCACATTTTTTTTTTAATTAAAAAACCACAAAAACAAACAAACAAACAAAAAACCAGTTTTGTAACATTCTGAAATGATTTGTATCATTTCTTAGTAGCCAAAGAGTCATGAAAGCAGCTCTAAGTTTAGAACAGAGGTTGATGACTGAAATATGCTTTAGTTTACAAACGCTGACATCAGAGCCAATGTTTCTGGAAGACATCCATTCTAGAAAGGCAAGCACATCTGTGCCTGAGGTGGCTGGGTCCCAACAGTTTGGGCTGCTCTCCAAAGGCAGCTAGGGGGCCATGTCTGTTCACTACATTCAATGCCAGATCAGTCATTTTTTTTTGTCACTTGGCAGAGTGACAATGATTTCTCAAAGCCCAAAGATCGTATTCAAATTTAAATGGAGATACAAACTTTCCTTAAAGCATCTAAGAAGAATATTTTCCATTCTGCATCCTCAAACTCAGGAGCTTCTCAGTGTGGGATCTCACAATGACCCTAACACTACAGATGGTCTCCTGGATCTGCATGAACTTCATTTGAATAGCCTTCCAGATCAGACAGTTAAGAGCCACTAGCTGAGACAATAGTTTACAACCTGATTCCTAAGTCCTAGCCTGCTGACCCTTTCTTGCTAGATATGCAGGTATGCAAGCCTATTTTATAGATGCCTATTAATCAAGACACATCTGTCAGTATGGAAATCTCTCTCTCTGTCCTTTCCTCCCACTGTCCCTGCCCCCAACCTTCCCCCTTCAACAGGGAAGGGGGCTTGGGGGTGATGTTAGGTCAGCCCTTATGCAAGGAGATCTCTCCTAGTTGTGGCAAAATTGGATTGGGTGGGGGATGTAGAAGGGATCATCTGAGATGAAAACATTTTCACAGGACCCAGAGTTAGTTACTCAGGTGGCAGAAAACCTCACCTAACACCCCATCTGTAGTCTCCTGAAAGCCCCAGCTGAACAAACGAAAAATCAAACCTGTCACTTACAGGATGGGACAGAACCACCACAAACAACAACAAAGAACACACTCACAAATCCAAGGAGAACCTAGTTTTGTAAAGGACCCCACGGAGGAAAGGACTTCTCTGTCACACTTGGAGGAGTCAGAATTTTTTACTTTTAAAAATCTTTTTTTTTAATTTGTCATACAATGTATTTTGATCTTATTCTCTCCTCTCCCCTACCTTTTAAGCCTTAGACATGTTTCATTATTATTCTGGGTTTCATTCAGAATAAGCACAGACGTTAAGTAGCTAGTAAGAGACCTGACAGTATAAGGTGGGGGTGGGGGAATCTCCCAAGAAAGGGGAAATAGAATATAGTGGAATATTGTGTTATAAAAGGACAAAGGAGAAACTTGAATAGGAAGATTAAGTGGGGGAGGGTAAGGTAGAGGAGGGACTATGGGGAGGGATAACTAACACTAAAGATCTTCTGGAAAAGCTATGCAGCAACACTACTACAGAAGCTTCCTAAAAATAGAAAAGAAGTTTAAATGAAGTTCCCATATAATGGAGGAGACAACAGCCGAACTAAACATTGTATGCTACCAAATTAAATCTCCGTGTCATTAATAAGTTACATATTTTTGAGTAGTTGGCCAAAGGGGTCCCATAAAGTTTCCCCAGCAAAACTTTACCAACTATTAATTTTCACTCTTAAATCAGTTTCTTGCCAACCTGAAAAACTACCGTGCTGTGGTTACAAGCACACATGTGAAACACAGATTTCAGATGAATTACTTTGTGATTTGGCAGTTGATACAGTCAGACCATCTTCCACAAAGGCAGTCTCCCTCTCTACCTGGTCTCAGGGGAAGCCTTCATTCAGAAACTTGGTATTTCCTGTTCTCCACTCCCACCAATCTGGAAATAGCATTCTTTGATTTATGCGGGTTTTGCACCTGTATGTCTATAATAGGGCTGCATTTCTTAAGAGATCTGTGTTCAGCTGGGGAAATGGTTTCTTGAAATACACAGTAATAATATATTTTATATAGCATTAAATAATGCTGTCCTTAATTTAACAGTCTATTCATCCTACAGGATCCACCTTTAAACTGCTATCAATCTATTAAACAAATATGCCTGTATTGAAATTAAGGCACTCATCATAAAACTCATTTTAAGAGGAAACATTCCAACAAATACAAAACACAGAAAATGTTTGATCCCCTGGCCCACTGACCATCATTCCGGTTGAACGCCAATTGGTACCTCCTTGTCTATGCAGTCTGCTTTGAGATGCATTATAGTAAGTACTAGAATTATGTCATTTCATCCTCTGTAGCTCAGGAACTGCTTAAAAAGATATAGATAGGGCTTGGAGCAATGGCTCAGTGGGGAAAGTGTTTACTGTGCAACCATGAAGACTTGAGTTCAAATCCTCAGTACCCATATAAAAAGCTGGGCATGAATTCCTGTAATTCCAGGACTGGGGAGTAGAGACAAGAGGATCCCCTAGGGTTTGCCTGGCCAGCTACTCTGCCTGAATCCATCAGCTCCAGGCTCCAAGAGATCCTGGTTCAAAAAGTAAGATGGAGAGTGTTAGAGGAAGATGCTTGACATCAACCCTGGTAATATCTGGACATTTTTAGATGACCAAAATGGCATCCCTGTAGCTAATAGAACTAACCCTTTTTCATTATGTAATATTCAGTACACATTCACATTTCCTTGAATTTTTTTTTCAAAAACCCGAACAACTGGGGCTGGTGAGATGGCTCAGCAGCATTTCTCATACAAGCCTGGCAATCTGAGTTTGAACCTGAAACCCATGCAAAGATGGAAGAAGAGAACTGACTCCATAAAAGTTACCCTCTAGCCTCCAGACATGTGTCAAGACATCCATCCCATGCCATCTCTCACATACACTAATAATAATAAAAAGAAAAAGAAAGATAAAACTTCATCCTACTCAATTGAATCATTTCTCCATAGGAGGAAGCAGGAACATTAGAGTGGGTGGGAAAATTTGTATGCAGAACAACCCTCTGATTCTCCATCCTAAGGCCACACACAGAGTGGTGCTCAGTCAATGTTGGTTGAAGCTGGCCTTTCTCTTGGTTTAGGAAAGAAATCAAAAGTGACATGACGAAAGGTGGTTTCTCCAGTGCAACTCCCAGCATTGAAGCTGCAGAAGGCTGCTATTGATTTCTGTAGCCTCCCACCCAAGTGTGGTCATGCTTCTACTGGATATTGAAGGTATGTTGACGAAGTTACCTCTTGTCTGTTTCTGGTCTCCCACCTTGTGCATCTGCACTTAAGGGAGGCATGGAATTCTTTGAATGATTAAGGAATCGGCTAACCTAAATGGAATGGTTTTGTTTTCTCCTTTCTCATTTGATGCTGCTATAAAAGATTAAGTGTGTGCATTTTCCCTCCCTCCCAAAGGTGCAAAGGCTCAAACACATGCCAGCTAACTGTTCTCTCCTATGCTTAATTGATGTTTTGCACTCACAGCCTTGGAAAGTAATCTTTTCCATGCCCAGTGTTAGTTGTAATGAGATATATTATGCTGACAGCTTGAGCTCTTGCAAAGGTATGGAACTCAGCATGTAAATAATTGTGTCTGCAATTTAAAAATTCGATATAAATGGTGCACTGTTCAGAGTAAAGGCTATGCTTGCCTGCACTTGGCCAGCTGTGCCCAAAGGTGCAGCACAGCCACTGTTTGGCCCGGCAGCCTTTACTCAGACATGGATAAACTGGGCCCACTCTGTTAGTGCCTGGCACATCACATGCCCAATGAGGGGCAAATGGGGATTAGGCAACAAATGTTTGTAGAGTGAATGAATGATTATACAAAGAAATCAGTCTTCACACAATGAAACTTTATTTCTAAACATCAAAAGAGAGGAATGAAATCAGACAGTCCCAGACAAGCCCACAGGAGGCTCTGACAGAGCTCTATCCGTGTGCGGTGACCAGAGGCTATTGGCTGACTCACACTGGCTAGCCACAGGGTGCAAATGAAATCCTTCATTTTCAAATGAGTATTTAATGTGTTTTTTCTCAAAAGATCTGGTCATCTCCTTAACACTGACTAATTAGTATTTTTAATTCTAGATAAGAAAGGGAAAAAATAGTCATAGTGAAAAAAAATTCTTTCAAGCCACAACAATGTCTTAGTGAAAAAAATATGGGGAAAAATCAAATATTAAAACAATTTAACTTAACCTGAACTGTTACTAGACTTATGGTCTGGATTTAGGTAAGAGGTCTATATGAGAGCTCTAATCCCATGCTCGCACTGTGACCTGGTACTTCATTTATGGGACTCTATCCATAGAAATAATCCAAAAGAGAAAATGTAATTTTACAAGACTATGTATAACAAAGCTATTTGTAACATGAGAAATTTGGAAATAACCCAAATGCCCAAGCCAAGAATATCATATCCATTCTGCAGTTCATCGAGCAGGTGGCTTGTTTCAATATGTGGCTGTATGAAATAATGTTAATTGGGAAAAGCAGGACACAAAGCATCATGTGCTCGGTGATTGCAACTCTGTGAAAATGTACCTGCCACTTAGAAAAGGGTCAGAGCTATGGCAGTGGTGACATAAAGAGGGTTGTAGGCTACTGGATTCCTTTTCTGCATTGTAGCTAATGGGTTAAGTGTTGGATGAGTAGAAAAGAGGGAAGAGAGGGAGGGAGGGAAGGAAGGAGGGAAGAAGGAAAGGAGGGAAGGAAAGGAGAAGGGAAACCACTCTCTGCGAGCTGGAGCCGCCGTTATTCACAGAAGACTATAGATTAAGCACACCATAAAGAAATACAAGAGGAAAATCAGAAAGAAAGCTGCAGGAACATCTAAATGGCAGTCTATATACCTGACACAAAGGCAAAATTCATTGGGAACGCATCCTTTCTGAATGCCTTAGAGGACTGGATAGCTGATTAGATGTGCTCAAATGTCTCCAGAGAAAGGCAACTTCTGGTGACCAGCAATGTTTACTCCTCAGCAGAACACTTCACACAATGATGGCACTGTGAAGGGAAAAGTCAATGCCCATGGAGTTTGTCATCAACCAGCAGAAAACAGCATGCCAAAACCTTTTGATTGATTTCTGTACATGTGTAGCACCCCTGCTGGATTCTGTGGTTTAAACTGATCACTAATGAAAGTCAGAAAACATTCGTTTGAGATTTCATTTGTAACGTAGCTCCTGTAACTAAAATGGGAAGATCTCTGAAAATAGAGATATTCCCCAAGGATTTAGTCCTAAGGCTCATTGCAGAATATCTTCAAAGGTTTTTTTTTTCCTTTTGGTCATATTAAAATTTGCCAGTCAGGCTGTGATTGTGCACAGCTTTAATCCCAGCACTTGGGAGTCAAAGACAGGTGGATCTCTGTGAGTTTCAGGCCAGCCTGGGCTGCAGAGTGAGTTCCAGGATAGCCAGGGCTACACAGAGAAACCCTGTCTCGAAAAACCAAAGGAAAAAAATTGCCAACATTGTCACTGATTTGTCTTTCTCAATGTTTTTTACAAAGGCAATTATAGTTATGAGGTGAGAATGAAATGTGTTTTGAAGAAAAGAGCATCACATGCCTGCGTCTGTTGGAATATTTGACTGTGACAGAACTGAATTGAGGGAGAAATCCCTTAAACTTATTTTAGGTATCAACACATCCAATATCAATATGCAAGTGGAGAAGAAGCCAAAGGTGATGACAGACAGTTGGAATGTGTTAGATCTCCAAGGTTTTCATTTATGTGCCACCATTTTACTGCTGCAAAGAGACATCAAAATGGTGGCTGCCTTATGGCATGTCTGTGACTAGGATCTATGGAAAATAGGTGCCCTGTGTGCTGTGCTTACTATGCTGCCTCGGCCTTGAAAGCAGGAGCTTTCATGCCACAGGCTGCCTCTCCGGCACTTGTGCTGATATTGAAATTGCAAAATTAAGACACCATATTTTCTCAACAGAAAAAGATTTACCAGTTTAATTAAAGACTATATCCTTTTTCTTTGTGTTTCCCTCTCTCTGCTCCTCATAGCCTCCTGGGGAACAGAAAACAAAACTAGTGACATAAGAAATGAAGAGCTCTAAGGAGACTAAACACTTGGCCTGCATTTGTGAGCATGAGCTGTATTAAGAAGTGACTGGGTCCTGTTTTCTTCTTCAGCTGGTATTGCAGACTCCTGTGGTGCAGTTTTCTCCTCATTCTTGAACAATCCAGGAGGCTATGTATTTTGTAGCTTCTTTTAAGTGAAGGAATAAGGAAGTAGACCCTCATCATACTCCTGTGTTTAAACAAAACACTGTCTCTTCCTTCTCCAATACTCTCAGATCCAAAAGAAGTTGTTGGGGTTTTTGTTTGTTTGTTTGTTTGTTTGTTTTAAATTAGTTTATTTTTATTTTATTGGTGTTTTCCTGCATGTATGTCTGTGTGAGTGTCAGATCCCTTGGAACTGGAGTTTCAGACAGTTGTGAGCTGCCATGTAGGGGCTGGGAATTGAATCCGGGTCCTCTGGAAGAGCAGCCAGTGCTCTTAACCTCTGAACAGTGTCTTGGGCCCCTGTTGTTTGTTTTATTATTTTTTTCTTTTCTTTTTTTTGTTTTGTTTGTTTGTTTGTTTGTTTGTTTGTTTGTTTTTTTCAAGACAGACTTTCTCCGTGTAGCTTTGGAGCCTGTCCTGGATCTCGCTCTGTAGACCAGGCTGGCCTTGAACTCACAGAGATCCACCTGCCTCTGCCTCCTGAGTGTTGGGATTAAAGGCATGCGCCACTGCCGCCGCCGCCACCCAGCCTGTTGTTTGTTTTATATCTCATGTGCACAGATGATGTGTGTTCCACGTGTGATGCGTACATTTCCTTCAGCTTACAATGGAAATAATTCCTGTTCTACTCCCACTGTTACAGTTCTTACCAGAGAGAGTATTCGAAAGTACTCTGGGAAGAAAAAAAAGGAAGGACACAGTCATTGAGGATGGTTGTTATCACTATCTTGTCCTTTGAGAGCTAGACAGTATTTACTCCCATAAGCAGGGTACTCATGCTCAAATCCTTAATTTCTCAATGTGGGTAATATCTGCTTAAAAGACAAATACTTCTGTAATGAATTTAACTAAAGTTATTGTAAGGTTGTTCCAATTGGCCTCTAATCCCCGGTTTAACTCTGCATAGCAGAGGTGTAAATAGTGATCAAGAGAGTCCCCAAATCAACACAGGTTTAAAGAAAAAGGCAAGATAGACAACCATCTGGGAAAAATGGGAAATGGATTGTTTCATCACCAGTTACTTCTAGAAAAACATGCTTGGCACAAAAGATAGAGGCTTAGATAACTTTTTCTTTGCAAAGAAGGTAAACAAATCAATATAAATGTTTGCTCTAAAATTTTGTTTATTTTTCAGAAAGTGGATTACTCATCAACTGAGACAATATATAACTAAGACCATGGACTTAAAGCATTTGCTCCTGAGTTGCTAAGGAATATCAGTTACCCAAAGCTTTGTGGACCCATTCACGGTCAAAAAGAAGTGTGATTTGTGACCCAGCTACACTGCTCTTTGGCATGCGTCCAAAGGACTCAATGTCCTACTCCACCGACACCAGCTCAGCCAAGTTCATGGCTCCTATCCACAATAGGCAGGAACTGGAAATTACCTAGATGTCCATCAGCAGACAAATGGATAATGAAATTTCGGTACCCGCACACTGCAGAATATTACTCAGCTGTAAAAGGAAAATGAAATCAGAAAATTTGGAGGTAAATGGATGGAACCAGAAAAGATCATATCGAGTGAGGTAATTCAGACCCAGAATGACAAACATCCATGTTCTCTCTCATCAGAGGCCCCTAGCTCCAAATCTTTATATGTGAGTACACATCCTGGATCAGGTGCAGAAGCCAGAAAAGTCAAAAGGGCCCATTGTCTATGTGGAAGGAGGGGGAACAATAGAGAGGGGAATATCAGGGTACAGGAAATCTGATGGGGGAAATGGAATAAATGGGGACGGGAGAGGAAGGTAACTACAGAAGCAGGTGGGAGGATATCTGAGGAAGTCATAAAGAATCACGTTATTAACTAGCTACCTAAAATACCTATACTAAAAGTAAGTCAATGTGTAAGTATACACATATAGTTTACAGGAAATCTTCCGATCTGATGACAATGCCATCTCCAAGAGCCAAAGACCATCTAATAAACAAACAGAAAACCGCAGCACCAGGCATGAGAAGGGCTCTTCTGAGTTGTTGATAACGGTTGTCCAGAAGACTCTGAAAACACTATAGGCCAGTGGTTCTCAACATGTAGGTCAGGGGTCAATCGACCCTTTCATAGGGGTTGCCTAAGACCATCAGAAAACACAGATATTTACATTAGGATTCATAAGAGTAGCAAAAATAAGAGTTATGAAGTAGCAATGAAAATTATTTTGTTGTGGGTCAGCACAAAGTGAGGAACTGTGTTAAAGAGTCCCAGCATTAGGAAGGTTGAGAATCATTGCTATAGGCTATTGCCCAAAGGCAGAAGGCAAGTCTCTGTTGCTGAAGACACCCCGTACTTTAAACATGGGACACAGAGGCCTCTGAGTTGGAACTTACCTGAATGTCCCCTCCCTGAGGACTAGCTTTCATGGTACCAGAAGGCAGAACACAGGCTTGCAAAATAGGGAAGCAATTAAGAATGCTACCCAGCTATGATGCCTGTGAACCACAACAATGGCCAGCTTGGCACAATAACCCTAAGGCTGTAGTAATTGCACACATATCTTGGCAAGTAACCAATAGCTCTCTAATTGTACTTAAGACCTCATGATTTCCCAACAAGCACTCTTAACTGCTGAACACCTGTCTCTCCAACGCTGCCACTGCTTATTTTGGGAGCACTATGTATGGATTGATCTATTTAATTTTCACAGCACTATAAAAGAAGTATTATTATTATCCCCATATTTCAGATGAGTAAACAGCCATATAGAGATGAAATTGCTTGTCCAGCTATACAGCTAGCGAGTTCAGGAATCAGGCTGCTAACACAGATAATTTGAGTTTATAGCAGATATACATACATAGGCTAATAATAATGCATGTTCTGTGCCTGATTTCAAATACTTTAACCTTGGAAACCCCAAATATATTTTGCCAAACACATTTGCCTTTATTTGACAATTTATTGAAATAGTGCATGGAATTCATAAGATATACCAGATGTGCAGGGCCTGTTTTTAAGCTCCTAACATGTTGAGAGAAATAAAATATTTTGCTTTGTACAATATAGCCTATTTAAATTTTTGCCAGCTTGGTGCAGGCTAGAGTCATTTGGGAAGAGGCGACTGCAACTGAGAAATGTCCCCACCAGGTTAGCCTGTGGGAAGGATTATACAGGAGATTGCAGCCCACTGGAGTTATTAGCACTCTGTGCAGGCTTCCTAGGTAGTATAAGAAAGCAGTCTGAGCTAGTCAGCAGTGTTCCCTCACGGCTCCTGCTCCAGTTCCAGCCTCCAGGTTCCTGCCTTGAGTTCTTGCCCTGACTCCCCTCGGTGATAGAATGTGACTGAAGAGTTGTAAGATGAAATCGACCCCTTTTTCCCCAAGTTGCTTTTGGTTGTGATGTTATATCACAACAATAGAAACCCTAACTAAGACACAGAGTTCACCAAACTATAATCTCATAGAAACTAATATTTAAGAAGAGTTCAGTCCTTCCCTATAGTAGACTATTCCAAGAAGCAGATTCAAAATTAGCCAAATCTAAAATTATCTGACTCTAGCAGATTTGAGTTCTGTTCATCTCTTCTAGCTAACTCTCAGGAATATATATGTCTAACACCTACTGCTAATGAAATCATGAGACAATCAAAACATTAATTTACTGTGGCTGATGTGGGGTTGAGATTGGTGTAACCTAGCTGGGAATGGTGGCACACACTTGTAATTATAGCACTTGGGAGGTTGAGAGAAGAGGATTGTAAGTCCAAGGCCAATGTGGTTTACATAATGAATTCTAGGACAGCATAGGCTAAAGAGTGAGACACACACTCCCATTCATCTCAAGAGAAAAATAAATAAATAAATAGATGGAATATTCTTTCTGGAGGGCATATGGAAAATAATTATCCAGATCCTTAAATGTAAGTGTGCATGCTGATCTAGTTATTCTGCTCTAAGTATTTATGTAAAGGAAATCATTTTAAATTTATGAACAGATGTCTTCACGAGGATGTTTATAACAGTTTTGCTTGCAGTATGAAAAATGGAAATAACCTACACAGGCAGTGACGGAAAACTGTTTACAGAATTGATGAACCATTTATATAGTGAGAGCTCATGTAGCTGTGGGAAATATTGCTTCAGTCTATGTCGTGTATACAGTAGTATCCTGCTTTTCTAAGCATCCATGGATCCGTACAGCTTTGGTATCACAGGAAAAGTTCGATTTAATTGCTGCAATAGTGTTTAGTCCTTGCTTGGTAGGATTTTAGAGGCTTTTCAGAATTACTTTTGCTTTCCCTGTATGTTTATGACAGAGGGAATAGTAGTGCTTTAGAGACATGGGCTAGTCAACCCTTTTCACGTATAAAGTCAAATGATTGAAGTACATGTTAGAAGTTCCACCAAAATTTTACTTTTGCTTGGCTGGAGGAGGGAATCCTAACATTTGGGTAGGTGGTAGGACTGAGGGACGATGATCATGAGTTCAAGACCTGGGCTATATAGCAAGACCCTGTCTCAAAAAGCAAACAACAACTAAAAGAAAAAAAAGATACTGGCCTGGATCTCCCCACATAGTCAAGGGTTATCTTGAACTTCTGATTCTCCTACAAAGTCCTGAGTGCTGGTGTTACAGATAGGCACCACTGTGCTCAGTTTATTAGGTGCTAAGGATCAAACACAGGCCTTCAATCATGCTAAGCAAGCACTCTATCAAAAGCGACCCATCTCCAGTTACTTTTGCTTTTATGTATTTCTGAAATTGTCTATGATAGACTAAACAATAATAGTTCTTTCTAAAACTAAGGAAAAATTAGATATGTGCAAAAGAAGGGGCTGCTCTCTATTACACGCCCATCTTCAAAACAGAAAATCTTTGGTGTGAAAAGAAAACCACTTACAACTTGTTCTTGAAATGGAAATTAAATGGCTAAGGAATTGAAAAAATGGGACTGATTTTTGAAAAATGGTAGTGGTGCATTTTTCACCTAAAGAATGTTTTATTTAGGTGAGCATGGCGGCACAAGACTTTAATCCCAGCACTCAGGAGGCAGAGGCAGGTGGATATCTGGGAGTTTGAGGCCATCCTGGTCTACAGAGATAATTCCAGGACAGCCAGAGCTGTTACACAGATAAACCCTGTCTGAAAAAAACACAGAAAAGAATGTTCCATTTGACATCCTGTTTTCCTATGTGTTGGTATATGAAATCAGGAAACTGAGACTAAAGGATCATCAGCGGGTTTGTCACTCTTCCATGAACACTTTTTAGATTCAGTTTCTGCTTAGTTGGTGTGTCTTTCCATCTCATGACAACCACCTACCATCACATCAACTGCCTGCTGGGTGGATCTCATAACACAGACCCAGAGATGGCAAGGCAAGGCAGAAGACAACATCCACAAATATATATCTTTGGGAATCTACTGAGTTATTGAGTGAACGTCATGAAATGAAGTATTTAAAACCAAAATGATGACTAACAACTCTTAAAATTTGCTACATTTTTGTTTATATTTATTTATGTTATGTCATGTTACAATTTTTGTTACATTTATATATGTATGCACACATGCATGTGTGCCATGACATTCATGTGGATGTCAGATGGCAACTTGCAAGGGATAGGTTCTCTCCATCTGTCGTGTAGGTCCTGGGGATCAAACTTGGGTTTTCTGGCTTGGCAACAAGCCTATTCACCCACTGACTGAGTCATCTTACAAGCCATAAGGGCAATAGTTCTTAAACAGACTTTGTCTCCCAATATACCAGGAAGACACCTTGGCCAATGCAGTCAGGCAGGAGAGCTGCACAGCAAAAAGCCAAAAAGAGTTTGTCAGCAACCATCTCTGGCACAGTCCCTCTCCTACCTCATCCTTACCTACCAGAAGCTTCACTTTTCAGTAGCTCATGAAATTTCAATCAGCATTTTTAAAAGGCAACAGAAAAAAATGAGTATTTTGTTAATATCCATTGTTTTATTTTAAGCAATTTTTATTTATTCTTTGAAAATTTCATACACGTATATAATATATAGTGATCATATCCATTCGTCATGGGTTTTGATGGGAACTGGATAATGTGTGAGGGAAATGGCTGATGTCCATCCACGGGGGAGTGAGAGAGTAAGCGTAGCAAGCACACAAATCCCTTCATTACAGGAATGCACTCGGAGAAGCTCATTGTTAGTGGGATCTTTTCTCTGTACACGTATCATAGGATGCATGTATATAAGTAAGACAACTATGATATCATTAGTGCATGCAATCTAAAAGGACCACTACCATGGATGTGGTCTGCCATCGGCTAAAATAGTTGATGAAGCACTGTGGTTATATGTTTTGTATGTTGTGGTGCAGGAATGTGTTAGCAAATTTTGTTAAATGTATTATTCTGAGGCATGACCAAAAGTTTGAAAAACGGAGTGTGGTGGTGCACGCCTTTAATTCCAGCACTTGGAAGGCTGAGGCAGGTGGATCTCTGTGAGTTCAAGGCCAGCCTGGTCTATATTTCCAGGACAGCCAGGACTGTCACACAGAGAAATTTTGTCTAAAAAACAAAAACACAAACAAAACACTGAGAGATGAAAAGTTGGAGGCTTTTTATCTTGGTTCTTCTTCTGAGCAAACTTCAGGGCATGGTCGTTTAAAGCTGAGGCAGTGTGTACATGCCACCGTGCACCTAGCTTGAGCTGTCAGATTTGCTGCCTGTCCTTCATCCAGGTACATCAGGTATATCTTGACCAAGTGTGGCATTTTAAAGACAACTCAGGTAGGAGCAGGATGGCACGCACACACTGCCTCCGCTACTGGAAAGTCTGAGACCAGAGGGATATTTGAAACCAGGAGTTCAGTGCCAGCTTGGGCACCACAGAGGTCTCATCTCTTTTTTATTTTCATTTTTATTTTGGGTGTATGAATGTTTTGGCTGCATGTGTGCACACCACGTGCGTGCCCAGTGCTTACAAAGGTCAGAACAGGGCATCAGTTACCCTGGAACTGGAGTTACAGACAGTTGTGAGCCACCACATAGGTACTGGGAGCTAAATTCAGATCTTCTTCAAGAGCAGCAAGTTCTCTTAACTAATGAAGTATCTTTCAAGCCCTCTCTTTTTAAATTTTTTAAATTACATTTATTTATTTGAGGAAGTCATGCACATTTCATGTGTGGGGTTCTGGTGATTGAAGACAAATCACCAGGCTTGCTGGCAAGCATATTTCCTTGCAGGGCCACTTTACCAGCCTCAAACCCCACTTTAAAAAAAAATAAAATAGAAGCTCAGTTCCAGTGCCATAGATTTTAAAGGTGAGCAAAGTCTATAACTAATGCTCACCATAATCAGAGAAGACTGAATTTAAAGCGTGTTTTCTCCCACCTGGTCATGAACAAGGGGTAAATTCATTGTATAAAACAAAAAAAAATCATGGTTATTATTTTGTACTTTTAAAAAATTCATCCTTTAAAATATGCTTTAATGTTAATTGTTACTAATGGTATGCTTGGCTTACAGAAATAAAATAGGTTTATTAAGTTGCTAGTAGTTTAAAAAACTAAAGGTATAATTGGATCAAGAAGTACAAGAAAAATTAATCTCAACAAAATATCTCCTGGACTCGGTTTCTGAGCAATTGCCCTATAGACTATAATTATGAATAAAATACCCTTTGAAAAGACCTCATCAGAATCAGAGAGAAATGAGAACAATGGGATAGGTATTACAAAAGATTGGTTCTTCTCAGATAATTGTTTTTAATAAAACGGTGAAAGTGTAGAAAACACCAGGCAACTATAATTAGGATAATAATCTATTGTTCTACAGGAATATGTACCCTGTTGTCTCTTCTATTGGAAAGCAACAAAGAAAATAGAGGATGGGTGAACACATTTGAAGGATAGTGACATGGTGAACTGTGGAGATAATTAATTAATTTTTCCTTTATGGCAGAACCAGCCAAATAATGAAGAGTGAATGTTGTGATGAATGTAGACTCAAGAGAGTGTTCTCTTTTTATTTTATCTATTTTAGTTTTGAGATGCTGGCAATGAAGGCAAAGACCTCGTGCACTCTAGCCAAGTACTGTCCACTGCTGCCACATGCCCAGTTAAGAGAGCATTCTGCTTTTGTTGAGGAAGCAAGACAATGAAAGGACTGCATCTACATAGAACTGTATCCACTTTCTAGTTACTTATACAATTTCATTTATTTACAATGCTATTGAGAATAAAACATCTCTTGTAGGCTACTGAATTCTAGTCTCATTCAGTAGCTTAGTGTTTGAGCCTATGATTCATTTCTAGCAGTGGTGGATCTGTGAAGTTGGGTATAAATTGAATCGTAGTAGTAATAAAGGTGTGTTCTCAAAGTGAGGAGCATAACAAGATATAGGGCAGCTGAACAAAATCTAATTTTCATCATCATTTTTAAGATGATGATAAATATAGGAGCACTGTAAGGCAAGCTATCACCTCAGTTTTGGGTTGGGGAGGACAGGAAAACACTGCTCCGGAGTGCCTGTCTCCTTGCTTCTCTGAAACAGGACACAGCCAAGCTCTTCCCACAGTACCTGCTGAAGAACATGCCTCTGCCCATCCCAGAGATATTGGCTGCCACTACCCAGTGGGCTTATAGGCCTGATATGGGGGCCATGCCAAAGATGCTGCAGGAAGAGGTTCTTTCTGGCTGGGCCACAATGTTAGTTTTCCCGTATATTATTGACAGAGTAATAGAACTGGACAGAACAACATCCATTTCCGTCTGTTTTCTGTACACCATCACATGTTCAGTGCTTCTTCCCAGTTCCTCTATCTGCTGTGGACAGAAAACAAATTTCTATGTAGTTTTCCAATTTTAAAACACAACCTTTTGGTTACCTAGGCTTCTGTGTCTAAGCCAGGTGTAGTGGTCCATGCCTGTATTCTAAATACACACGAAGCTGAGGCAGAATTGCTGTGTGTTCACGGCTAGTTTGAGCTCTGAGATCTTATCCAAAATGTCCTAAGTGAGCCAAGTGTGGTGGCCCACATTGTTAATCCCAATGCTCAGGAGGCAGAGGCAGGCAGATCTCAGTGAGTTTGAGGCCAGCCTGTCCTACATACTTCCAAGCCAGCTAGAGGTACATAGTTAGACCTATCTAAAAAAAATCCTAAGTGACAGGATAAAATCAAATACTCTAATGTTTCTAGATAAGCCCTCAACAGTTTTATTTTCTCAACCAAATAAAGGAATGGAGAAAGGGATAGGGATTGATTGGATCCCAGTGATGTTTCATTTCTATTAGCACAACATTTAGAGAAAAAGTTTCATTTGTCATGGAAAAAAACAAAGGAATTTTTTTTTTCAGAACTGAGGACCGAACCCAGGTCCAATTCTTTTAAAAAAAAAATTTTGTTTATTTTTATTTTATTTGCATTGGTGTTTTGCCTGCATGTATGTCTGTGTGAAAGAATCGAGTCCCCTGGAACGGAAGTTATAGACAGCAGCTAGCTGCCATGTGGGTGCTAGGAATTGAACCCTGGTCCTCTGGAAGAGCAATCAGTGCTCTTAGCTGCTGAGCCATCTCTCCAGCCCCTTTTTTCTAATTCTTAAGAAAGTAAAAAGCAGTACTTAGCCTCAATTTATAAGTTTTCAGGGGCTTTTTAAAATGGATTTCTTTTTTTTTGTTTTGTTTTGTTTTGTTTTGTTTTTTGTTGTTTTTTTGTTTTTTTTTTTTCGGGACAGGGTTTCTCTGTGTAGCTTTGTGCCTTTTTCCTGGAACTCGCTTCGTAGCCCAGGCTGGCCTCGAACTCACAGAGATCCGCCTGCCTCTGTCTCCTGAGTGCTGTGATTAAAGGCGTGCGCCACCACCGCCCGGCTAAAATAGATTTCTCATTAAAGTTTATTAAACAATATAGTCTGATCACAGTTGCCCCTCCCTCATATTCTCTCAGAACCTCTCCACCTATCTGATTCTCTCTCTCTCTCTCTCTCTCTCCTCTCTCTCTCTCTCTCTCTCTCTCTCTTTGGAAATAATCAGCCCCCCCCCCAAAAAAAAAAAACAGAATAGAATGAAACCCACAAGCATTGAAAAGGAAAAGGAAAAGCAGAAGAAGCACATATACACCAGGGGACACTCGCGCACGCAGAGACCCACAAACCACAAAAACTAGAGACCGTAATACAGAAGCAAAGGGCCTGCAAAATTAGAAACCAATTTCCTAAAACACCGTTGAATTCACTTTGAGTTGGCTGTCTAGTGTTAAGCACGAGGACTCCCTGAAGTGCAGTTTGTCTCTGAGTGGAGAGGTTTGAAGGAGACATTCCATCTAGGACTGCATAGTCCAAGGTCTCCCACTCTCTGTTCATTGTCCAGTTGTGACTCTCTGTATTTGTTCCCATCTACTTCAGGTGGAAGCTTCTTTGATGATGGCTGAGCAAAACGTAGCAGGATGTTGTTAGGGAGTCACGTTATTGCTGTGTTCCTTTAGCAGAACAGAAATATTTGGCTTTCCCTTAGGTCCATGGCCTAACTAGTCTCAGGTTCAGACAGAAGTGCCCCTTTGCATGCTAGTGGTAGGTAGCTCCTATGAACTTGAGTATGGGGGCTAGATTCCAGAAAGACCAGGACAGGATTATAATTGGAACTTTCAGTTCAATCTCCTCAACCTCAGGAGGGAGAAAAGCTAAAGGTTGATCTGATTTTCAACAGCCAATGTTTTAATTAACCATGTTTCTGTAATGACGCCTTTATAAAGACCCCACCCCCCGAAATACATTCAAAGCACTTCCAGACAAGTGAAGAAGTAGGAGGGCTGGAAGGTAGTACCCCTGAGAGGGCACGGGATCTCTGTATCCTTTCCAGGGTACACCCTATGTGTCTCTTTATCTATGGATTTTGTGAAAGCTTTTATAATAAACTGGTTATAAATGTTTCCTTGATTTCTGTGAACTGCTCTTCCAAAGCAATCAAAACCCCAGGAGGGCATTGTGGGAAACTTGATTTACTAATACTCTCTTAGATGTTTCCAAGGTTCAGCCTTGAAATTGGCATCTAAGGGTGGGTTGGGCATGGACTTCGAGGCCTAAACCTGTAAGCGCTGATGCTACCTCCAAGAAGACTGTGTGACAGTTGGGTTGAATTGTATCTGCTGCAGGGACATTGCTAGGTTAGTGAATACAGAGAAGTCCTCTGTTTGCTTGGTCAAAGCACATTGTGAGAGCAGAGTAGAAGACACAGAACTAGTGTTTGTCCTCACTCTGCATCTTCTGAACCTTCCAGAACCCAGGACTGTCAGAATGTGTCTTGGGAAAGAGCTCTGGAAACCCCCGCAGGAAATGGTAACTATGTGACTTTTATTGCGGTGGTCTGCAGCCTGTTCTTTCTGTGTCTAGTCCAGGTATGTTCCTTCTCTTCTCCAGTCAACCATTAGAGTGGCTTTCCCAAACTATAAGACTGCTTCCAAAACTCCCTGGACTCCTCTCAACTGCAGGACTTGCGCTCCAATTCTCTGATGTGTCCCAGGCCTGCAGCAAACTAAAACTAGTGGTGGCCCACTTTCTCAGTCATGGATGTCTGTGTTTCCCTGAAGTACTCTTGCATCTTGCTCTGCAACCACTCTGTTCAGATTGTTACCACATCTGTGCATTTTGATACTCTCCCTCAGCATTTCCATCTTCTCTGGTTTAATACAAGCTATACCTTGCTTGTATACTTGTGATGGCTGAGCAAAACATAGCAGGATGTTGTTAGGGAGTAGTCTATCCCCACCAGGGCCTGGGGATGTAGTTAGCATATGTATTTAGCTTGTGCAAAGCCCTGGGTTCCAAACCAAAATTTCTACCTCCTCTCTGAAGTCTTACTTCCGTTGTCAGCTCCTCAAAACCCAAGCTCAGAATGAAGTACTTAATTCCTGCATTCTCATTTCGTGTTGCTACCTCTTAAAGTTAACTGTGTATATGCCATACCATAGACTGGGAGCTCCTTGAATTGGACCGTGTTTGTCATTTACAGATGCTATAGTTTGGATCTCAAGTGTTCCCCAAAAACCATATATTAAAAGCTTGATCTTAAGCATGGCACTATTTGGGGTGTGGAGGAATCTTTGTGAGGTGGAATTTTATGGAAGATCCTTAGGTCATTTGAGGAATGCCCAGAAGAGGGTTCTAAGGCCCTGATCTCTTCTTTTGCTCTTTGCTTTCTAGATGATGAAATTAATGACTTCATTCATCTGTGCATTCCTACAGTATCAAATACCTAAAGCAAAAGGACTGAAAGGTCTGAAACCTTTCTAACAATGAGCCACATCGTTGTAGTAATAGAAATCCAATTAATACAACAATCCAGTTTTTCATCTTGTGCGTTACACAACATAGGGAATCTTCAAAGTTTGATGAATGGTAATATTGAGTCTACAGCACATTGTGCAGGCTATAGTTAAGAAAACTGAGGTAGGGCTGGAGAGGTGGCTCAGAAGTTAAGAGCACTGGCTGCTTTTCCAGAGGTCCTGAGTTCAATTCCTAGCACCCACATGGTGACTTACAACTGGATCTGATGCTCTCTTCTGGTGTGCAGACATACATGCAGACAAAACACCCATATACAGAAAATCTAAAAATAAATCTTTAAAAAAAAAGAAAACTGAGGTATACATTGAACTTGCCTGAGTGTTACATAGCTAAGCAGAACTAGAGTGAGGTTTTCTAATCTCACAAGCTTTGATCTTTCCAAGTACACTACGTGAACGTCTTGGGTTAAGAATGTAAATTGACACGGAATGTTAAGCATCTGCCATGTGCTAACTGAGAAGTAAGATGTAGAGGGTCAGGAAATGGGTGGAAATAAAGGAGCATTTTCTTTAGAACAGATAAGATGGCATCTTATATGAACAAAAACATCTTGACTTGTGAAAGACTGTGAGAAGACAAAATAATCAGAAATAGCTTGGAGAAAGGGACGAGTTGGTGGCAGCCAGAGGAAGACAGCCACTGGTTGTCAAAGATCAGGAAAGCTAGGAAAGGCTATGTCAAACTGGAAATCTGTTCAGAGACAGTGATGAAGCCAACATTCTTTGATTGCCTAAAATTGGCTGTGCAGAGATGGATGGCAATGGAGACGTTTGCTGCTGGGGAGAGAATATACTTTAAATTTAATGAGGACAACTCAAGAAGCCCTGCTGATTCCTGATTGATAAGTACTAAGGCGCCTCACTTAACTTGCAGGCACAGCTGTCTGTGCCGAGCTTTGGTGGGTATTGGGCAGCAGCTCAGCCCATGGGGAAACATGGTCCCTGCTTTCTTACATTCTTATGCTTTCACCTCCTGGACAGCAAGCGGGAGAAAGAGCAAGTCCACTGCCCTGCAACACCCCAAAAGAGTATTTTGTCCAAGGCAAATGTTGCCTATTGAAATCCCACCAGCCTGATTAGAAAGGATTATTCTGAAGGTCTGTGAAGTATCTGGTAACCAATCTTCCTGAGTTATTTTTGAATAGCTATTGAATGGATAATTTCCATACCCATTATCAAAATGATATGCTGGAGGTGAAATTTAGCTGTATTGTATTTGATCAGTAATTGCAGAAATGTTTCCCTCAGATTTAATGCCTTATTGGCAGCAGGTCTCCCTACAGGCGCAAAAGACTTTGGGATACTTTTGGGTTGACACAAATGCTTTATTATTGTAATATTTTTGTAGCAGTGGGGGGGGGCAAGATTTATTTGGGCATCTGAAGATGAACTAAAAAGGTTTTTTCTTCTTCACCTCCTGAGAGCTCCATTTGGCAACATAACATTTTCCATCAGCAACAACAAGTGAATAACATCCATCGCTGCCCAAGCCCAAGTGCTTGGGAGCAGAACTAGGTCCCCTTTACCAGAAATAGAAGGACCAGGAAATGAAAGCGGAGACATTTGACTGTGGAAATGAGACTTGATTCCTGAGATTCACTTCATGCGTCCACACTGCAAGGTTCTAGAACAGTTGCTGCCAATAGAAATAAAACATAAGTCACATTTTTTTCAGTAGCCCTATTCAACAGAAAGGTATAGAGCTTGGGGATATAGCTCAGTGGACCCTGACTTCCATCCTCAGCATGGCAAGACCAAACCAATTGCAGAAGGAAACAGCTACAACAATTAATCTTAATAATATATTTTACTTGACCCAATTTATCCAAACTGTTATCATTGCATTATAAAATCAATATAAAACTATTAATATCCTAAGTTACTTTCTTTCACACTAGCTCTTGGAAATCTAGTGAGTGTTTTCCCCTTATAGCACATTTCATTTCTGATCTCAAGCACTCACTTGCCTGGTTGATTTGTATTCTTGGTATTAAGAACTATTGGCTGATTTTCTTTTCCAGTGACTTGAATGAAAGAACTGAAATTTGATCTTCACGTGGCTTGTAGTCATTATATCACACAGCACAGGTCTAGCCTGAGCTATGTACCAAGGACTGAATTTCCAATTAGTCCCTGATTTGAACAAGCTTTTATGGTCTGTTCTGCTCCTAGGACAGAAAAAAGCTTAGAGCACACCTTTTACACGGAGGCTCTATCCCTATTCAGTGTTACAGTTCTATGTAGATGCTACAGATTCTGCCAAATCCAAAAAACATCATCTGCAAATAGCCTGAGCTGGTAAGATTGTGCAATAATGACTTATGCAAAGAAAGGAAAAGGCAGCCTTCTACATTACTTTCAGCAGGAAAAGAAAGTAGATATCAGCCAGCATCAAGGTATTCAAAGTACACTGGAACCCACCAAATTATCTTACTTTTCAGCAGTGAATACAGCACTGGCTAGGCTGAGCTTCCCAACGGTGTTTTCGAACAAAATCCTGGTATAATCAAAGCAAAGATACCTCAATGAATGGGTTACATTCCTCTATAATAGAATTCTGAATTGAATAGTGTTGAAAATTGGCAGACAAAATTGGGTTCACTTAACTGAGATCTTCTTAGTTACAGAATGATATTGTTACTCTAGTTCTTCTGGTTATGATAGGTGTGGATCCACAGCTGCCTATCTAAGGTACACTGAGGGAATATTAGCACCTGGAAACATTCATGGCCATGAGGTGGGCTCCTGTACTTCAGTGAGATGCAAGTTTGGTGTATGTAGATGGACTTGGCATTGACTTTTTTTCTGTAAGGCGCTGGATGTTTCAAATGAATGAAATTTGTCTCGTTCATATGGATTGTCTTAGTTACTTTTTTTGCTGTGAAGAAACACCATAATCAAGGTAACTTATAAAAAAACCCATTTAACTGGGGACTTGCTTACAGTTTCAGAGGGTCATTCCATGATTATCATGGTGGGGGACATGACAGCAGCCAAGCAGTCATAACACTGGAACAGTAGCTGAGAACTCACATTTCAATGCACAAGATAGAGGCAAAGAGAGCTAACTGGGAATGGTATGGGCTTTTAAAACCTTAAAGCCCACCCTCAGTGACATACTTCCTTCAACAAGGCCACACCTCCTAATCCTTGTCAAACAGTTCCTCCAACTGGGGATCAACTATTCAAACATCTGAGCCTATGAGGATCATTCTCATTCAAACCCCCTCAGCAGGAGGATCAGGAGTTTGAGAACAGCCTGGGCTACAAAGCAAGTTCCAGGCCAGTCTGGGCTGTTACTAGAGACATATGTTGAGGAAGGAAGATCAAGAATTTTGTTGTTTTCATAACAGGCTGGTGAAAAAAATTCAAAGGAAAGAAGAGATCACAAGAATAGGGGGCTCTGGTTCCATCCCCAGCAATAAAGAAATATGTAAATTTGTCTCAGAGTTCTGCAAAGGTGACCATGAATTGCTTTAACATAATGATAAAATACCGAGATCCTTGATGTTTGTACCACATATTTCATGTCCTGATTGTGATTAAAAATAGCTTGATATGCTGAATGCAAAGGGAAGGTATGAGCCCATAAAATTCCCTTTGTAAAATGGGAAGCTATATAATTTGCTCCGTTAAAAGACACTGTCACCAGGCACTTCCACCTCATTGGAAATTAGTCCCAGCAGGTGAACTATTATGTTTCTACCATGGGCTGAAAGTGTTTTCAGTATGTGCTGGGAGTCACCACTTCAAATCTTGGAAATTGTGTACAATAACATACCTGTAAACTTTACAAACCAAATGAACACATTTAAAACATAATTTCAACTCTGCTTTTCTGAAACAAACAAAAGAGAAGGCACATTTTTCTTTATTTTAAGTGAGTCCTCCTCTTCAGCATGTATTAGTAGATTCCTCTCCCCATGACAATGTCTGGGAAGAGATCAGCTGATATTTTTTAAAAGTACTCTACTCCCGATTGAGGATTTTCAGATGATGGATTTCATTGTCTCTTTTCAGTTATACAACTTACTAAAATATTACAAAGATGGCGGTCATCTATTTTGCTATGGTCACAGGTTTGGTTGTTTAGTTAATATGTTACAAATGAGTTGTAGTTTATCTAAGATGTGTATTAAGACAAACCAAGTCAGAGCTGTCTAGATAGCTTCCTGGTTTTGTTTTTTGTTTGCTGTCTGAAAGGTAGCACCTATAGCTGTAATTCTCAAAGCTTAATAATGTGTGTATCCTGGGATCTTGTGAAGAGGCAGATTTCATGCATGTACTAGGCGTGGGTTCCATTCCAAGCACTATAATAAAAATATAGACAGAGGTTGATTCTGTAAGTCTCTGGTGTCTGCAGCTGAGATTTCTGACAAGCTTCTGGGTGATTCTGATGCTGCTGGTCCCTAGTGTACACTTGGAGCTGTCAGGGCTTTGACCATGAGCTGTGTTTTTCCATTCAGGAATTCGATGTGCACTCCCTTAGGAAATGGATGTGCTTGTCCCTTTGTTTACTTCAATGGAGAGCATTCATTTTTTTTTTTGTGAAGGAAATAAAGGAATTCACATGCCATACACTTATGTGCCAGGGACTGTGTTGGGCACTGTAATTCCAACAAGTACTATATAAGGTGAGTTGTATTGCCCCACTTTGCCAGGGTGTTCTTACATTTGCTGTGAAAAGAAGCAATAAAAGGAAAGAAAGACTGGTTTTGGAGCACAGTTTGTGGGTACAGTCCATCATGGCAGGAAAGTTCCAGTGGCAGGAGCATGAGACAGCTGATCACATTGTGTTCATGGGTAAGAAACAGAGAGATGAATGCTGGAACTCAGCTTCCTCTCTCCTTTTTATTCAGTCTGGAACATAAGCCTATGGGATAAGTGCTGCACACATTCAGGATAGGCCTTTCCTCCATAGTTAAGCTTTTCTGGAACTACCCTCAGATACGTACACAGGCATGTTCATGCTCGTTCTAAATCTTGGAATTGACAATAAAATTTAACCATCATAGCCAGTGATTTAAAAAACAAAACAAAGCCGGGCGTTGGTGGCGCACGCCTTTAATCCCAGCACTCGGGAGCAGAGCAGGCGGATCTCTGTGAGTTCGAGGCAGCTGGGCTACAAGTGAGTCAGGAAAGCGCAAAGCTACGCAGAAAACCCTGTCTCGAAAAAAAAAAAAAAAAAAAAAACAAACCTAAAACCCTGAGAAGGAGATACTGGATAAGGTCAAAGCTCCTTTCCATTGGACCATGTTTATTTATCTATTTATTTATTTACTTGGCACTGGAGACAAAACTAAGACCTCGTGTGTGCTATGAGGTTGTGTATGCTTTATCGCCGGACGGTGGCGGCACACGCCTTTAATCTCAGCACTTAAGAGGCAGAAGCAAGCAGATCTCTGAGTTCCAGACAGCCTGATTTATAGAGTGACTTTTAGGACAGCCAAGACTGTTACACAGAGAAACTGTCTCGAAAAACGGGGGGCGGGGGGGGGAATGCTTTATCAATGAGCTGCTCACTCTACTTCATCCTGCCAAGATTTCGGTCTTTTTTTTTTTTTTTTTAAGTTTTATTTATTTATTATGTCTACAGTGTTCTGCCTGCATGTATGCCTGAAGGCCAAAAGAGGGCGCCAGATCTCATTACAGATGGTTGTGAGCCACCACGTGGTTGCCAGAAATTGAACTCAGGGCCTCTGGAAAAGCAGCCAGTGCTCTTAACCTCTGAGCCACCTCTAAGCCCAAGATTTCAGTTTTTTAACAGACGTCAAAAGAGCTATCTAAGGCTGGGTGGTGGTGGCACATGCCTTTAATCCCAGCACTAGGGAGGCAGAGTCAGGCAAATCTCTGTGAGTTCAAGGCCAGCCTGGTCTACAGAGTGAGTTCCAGGACAGCTAAAGCCACACAGAGAAACTCTATCTTGAAAAACAAAAGGGGGGGGAGGTGCCTAATTTATTATCTCTTAGCCAATGTAATATCTGCAATTTTCAAAGACATAATTCAAATTGAAAATGTTTTACCACATTTCACAAAACATAATAGAGACCCATGGCAGTACAACCTCTCATTTCATAGTTTGAAATATACTACCATTCATTTTGTATCCCTGAAAATGTAGCAGTTATACTCAGTATCAACCTGGTATCTCATCCTTCATCAGGAAACCAGGTATCAGTGTTAAACTGTGACTCCTCTATGTCTGCCTTTGGTCACTCATCTCTGAATAGGCCTCTTCATTGGCCAAACAAGGCCAATCCATCATGGTCAAAGTGAAGCCAAGGAATCACTTTGTATTGGCCATTGTACTATCCTGCCACTAACACTAAGAAGGCACTGAGATGAAAGGAATGAAGCACCTCCAAGAGACATTCAAAGAAAACATGTTTTCAGTTAGTCATGGATCCAGTATAACCCACATTCTATCTGGAAAAAAAGTACTTCTTGTAAAAAAAAAAAAAAAAAAAAAAAAAAAAAAGAAGTGGAGAAGAGACAGAAGACGGAAACTATGCCCAACAATTGAGAGCGACTTGGGTTCTTCTATATCTTGGAAACAGATCTCCTAAGCATCAGTCGCCAGCTTCCCAGGCTGTTATTGAGCACCTGATACATGTTTTGTGGTGGGGGCATGAGGGAGAATGAAGAGTGTGAACCAAGCCCTGCTCTCAAGGGATGCCATATTTTGGATGGTGACTACATGCTAAAGTATTGGTATGCAGGGTAGTGCTTTTAGAAAACTGGGAGCTCATTGGAACTGTACTCTTAAAGGAGGAGGAGGGAGATTCTGGTCCTTTCATCTTTTACTTCATCTTGTCATTTGTGATGAGTGGTTTGTCTCTACCATGCATATCAGACATAATGTTCAATCTTCCTCACCACAGTTCAAAAGAACCCAGGCCAACCAACCATGGACCAGAACTTCTACAGCTAGAACCAAAATAACTCCTTTCCATTTACAAGCTGATACTCTTAGTTGTTTGTTACTGTAACAAAACACTAACTAATAAAAGGAGATGGGCAAATGATTCCAATGAGCTACAGAAATAAGGTCCAGGTAAAAAGTACCCAAATGGCATTGGCAGTCAGGACCAGGGATAATCTTATCCTGTTGGAAATATCAGTGAATATTTCCAGGAAAAATTGTGCTTGAGGTAGTTTTATTTTTTCTAATTTCATTTGTGTGCACTGTATTGACATCATTTCCCCACTCTTCCCTCTAACTCTTCCCATGTTCTTCCCATTCCTTCTAAAATTCATGACCTCTTTTTCTTTAATTATTATTCTTTAATTACACACACACATAAGAATAAGTACATAAATGCAGCCATCTAAATCCATTTAATGTTGCTTGTGTGTATGCTTTTTGGGCTGACCAGTTGGTATTGGATAACCAGTTAGGGCACATCTCTGGGGAAGACTTATTCTCCCTTTTTTAGAGGTCATGAATTACCTCTAGCTCTTCATCTAGGGGTAGTTCTTGTGAGATTTCTTCCATTCACATTAGCATGTCAACTGGTGTCATTGATCAGGTCTTCTTTAGGTAACTATATTGTTGACACTTCATGGGTACAGCTCCCCTGTCATATACAGAAGGCACAATCTTACAGCAGATATTCTGGCCCTCTGGATCTTACAGTCTTTTCCCCCTCTATTTCATGATGATCTCTAAGTTGTAGGCGTAGAGCTTGTACTGTAGATGTATCATTTGGGGCTGAAACCTGCCCAGCTGTTCTCTGCATTTTGACCGGTGTGACTTTCTGAAGTGGTTTCTGTCTGCTGCAAAAAGAAGCTTCTTTGGTGAGGTGTGAGAGCTGCACTTACCTGTGGGTATAAGGATGGATATTTAGAATGCAGCTAGAAATTATACTGGCTTGGCAAAGTGGCAGTAATACATTCTCCTTTAGGTTCTGCAGCCTTATCAGTAAAATAGGTAGAATTTCCATACATGACCTTAAGAAGCTGGAAGTATACAGAGAGAAGCAGCATAAGCAAAACAAAACATGGAAATGCAAAGTGCACAGTATAATCAGATCACTCTAGTTCAGCTATAGTATAAGAAGTGTTTACTGCACAAATGGACAAATGAGTGAAATACAAACATGGACGGGCATGTGAGTAGAATCTAAATCAACAGACTCTAAATAACTATTTCACTAGAAAGACTTGTATTGTCAACAAGCAATGTAATGATTTTTAGTAAGTCTAAATGATGCAAAAAAATTATCCAGTAAAATATCATGTAGCTTTACCATAAAGCAAAAAAGCTACACCAATATTGTGTACACTTAGACAAAATACCAGAAATAAACAAGCTAAGGAAGAAAACATTGATTTGTACTCATGGTTTCATAGGTGTCGGTCCTATCAGTCCATAATCCCTTGTGCTCATGTGCTTAGACAGCACATCATGATGGTAGGGGACCTAGAGTGGAGATTCTCCATCTCCTGTCAGGCAGAACAGAGGATCCAGGTGTAAGATACAGTCCCACAGATATATCTTCTTTACCTCCTTCCCCCAGCTACTCCCCACCTTCTAAAGTTTCAGAAACTTCCCAAAATAGTCTCTCCAGCTGGTCCCCAACCTTCATTACGTGAACCTTTTCAGAGAACACTTCATGTCCAAATCAAACTTCAGTATTACCCTGCCAGTTACTAAAGCACACTGTATGGCCAACATGATTAAAAAACAAAATGAAACAAAGAAACAAAAATAGTGTGGTACTGACACAGAAAACAAAATAGATCAACAGTGCAATGAATCCGAACCAACAGTTAGACAGTCTCTTAGGGTGAGAGTGTAGTTCGGTGGCGGGATGCAATGCTAGCCTAGCCTGTGGGAGCCCTAGGGGTTCGATACCAGCATTCCCCTACTTGTGCTTATTTACTTTCTCTCTCTGTCTCTCTCTCCCTCCCTCCCTCCTTCTCTCTCTCTCTCTCTCTCTCTCTCTCTCTCTCTCTCTCTCTCTCTCTCTCTCTCTCTCTCCTAAACACTTACTCTCACACACATAATTTCAGTTAAATACCCCCATGAAGAATTCTGGGGATGTATCTCAGTTGGTAAAGTGCTTGCCTTGCAAGCATGAGGCCTGGAGTTCAGATCCTCAGCACCCACAAAAATGCCAAGCATGGTGACATAGACTGTTGTTATTTTAGAGGTCATCCTGAAGAATGACCTCTGTCCTTCACATGCACCTGAACAAACAAAACATATATCCATACCTGTGTATATGCACACACACACACACACACACACACACACACACACACACACACACACAAATGCTCCTGTGTCACAGATCACTCTTACCTTTCTCAATCTCCATGCAGCCAGAGTTCAATTTACTTAAAACTAAATATTAGATTATGTCACTTGTATACTCTTCCAATGGCTTTTTAGCTTACACGCAAAAGAAAATCCTCAACCCCTAATATGACCTATAAAGCCCTCTGTGTCATTGCTCTTGTTACCTGTCCAAGCTTACATATGTCTTTTAAAACAGTGTCTCTAGCATTCCAGGCAAGCCTCAAAAACACTACATAACCAAGGAAGCCCTTGAATGTCTGATCCTCCTACCTGCCCCTTCGAACTGGGATGACTATGGGCCACCAATGTTTCAGCCCTCTCTCCTTTGCTCAATTCATCTGTCAGATGAAGTATCATCCTTCAACAGTTATACCTGAGGAAATGAGCTGTTTCCTAGGCCTGAATACAAACCCCCATGTCGCCCACTTCATTGCTAATTTTGTTTCTTTTTTCCCCACCGTGTGGCCAACCTGTGTTCTTATCCAGATACTATAAATTTTATTTTAACAAGTGGGGCACATTTTTTTCCAGCGATCTTATTTGGAACATTAATGTAGAAAATAGATCAAAGTAGAGGTGCTTGGGTTGAAATTGGGGTGTGTGTCCCTTCTGTCTGGCCTTCCTTCTGTCTCTGCATGTTCTCTAAAGCAGCTCCAAAAAACCCAATTTGCAGATGATATTCTAGTAATATATGATGGCTTGGTGACTCATGTCTGTAGTCCCAGCCCTGGGGAGCCTACAGCAGGACTTTTGCTTTGATTTCTAGGCCAGCTTGGGTCACATAGTGAGTTCTAGGACAGCCTCTGGTACAATGAAAGAGCCTATGTTGAGCAGAAAAAAAAGATAGAAGAAAAAGAAAGGGAAAAAACATATTCTAGCCAATTTAAAACATTCTATGTCTTCTGGTATCCCTGGCATCTCATGTACCCCACCCTGGATTTCCATCAAGACTATTAATTCAAGTGAAAATCCTATCTAGATTCTAGGCCTAATCAAATACCACCTTTTCCATTAGTTCATTGATCTTAGGGGACAGGAATTTTCTTTCCTCTGAACTTTGTTTAAATGTTTGTTTGTTTGTTTGTTTGTTTGTTTGTTTGTTTTTGATACAGGGTTTCTCTTTGTATCCCTGGCTGTCCTGGAACTCACTCTGTAGACCAGGCTGGCCTTGAACTTAAAGATCTGCCTGGAGTAGAGTTTAATATTTTTAATGACATTTACTATTTACATTACTTCTTTAGTTTCTGTATTAGGAAAACCAGTTATCACTGTTATTGTTGTAACATGGGCTTGTGTGTAGCCCTGGCTGGCCTGGAATTCACTACATAAACCAGGATAGCCTCAAAACTATGATCCTCCTACCTCAGCCTTCCAACTACTAAAATTAGAGTAAGGCATCAGTATTCCCAGCCTAGGGGGTCATTTTACAAAATAGCATTCTTTGAAGACTGAAAACTCCTTAAAGAAATGAGCAGTAGGTGATTGCTGAGTGGATGATTCATCTGTGCAGCCTCAATACTTCTAGCAGCGTCGGGTACCTAGCTGGTGCTCCATACACTTTTGTTCATTTAATCCATGGTGCGTTTCCTACACTGCATGAAACTGAACACGTTTTATAGTTGAGCTTATTTAGTTTATTCGTGCTTACTTGTTTTCTTTCTTTCTTTCTTTCTTTCTTCCTTCCTTCCTTCCTTCCTTCCTTTCTTTCTTTTCTCTTTGTCATAAAAACAGACAATGCATCCTGTCTCCTGTGGTTCCTGAAGACTTCAGTAAGCTGCCAAATAGCATTATTGAATTTATGATTGGATTAATGAAAAGCTTGTAGCAAAATTATCCTAGTGAGGAAATGATCCTTTCGGAGACTTCATTTTCAACTGGTGAGACAACATTAGTTTTAAATGAAGGAACGCCTCTCATTGTGCAGACTTAGCCCAGCTGATAATCATGCCGGAAGGAGTTTGTCCCAGGGTGCCCCACAGGAGATGCAAAGAAGAAGACAATCTCTCTAGCAAACTGAAGAAAGGGAAAGCATGTCGTGTGACTTTAGAAAAACTGGCCCCCTTCTTGGAGCCTCCATTTTTCAGGTTTTCAGTGTATTAGTACATTTCCATTGCAATGATCTCCAAGTTTCCCTCTAGACTACATCATCTATGATTCTCTCACATTGTAAGCAAAACACTTATTTCCACTGGACATGGTCCCAGACTGCTACTTCTCTCAAGTACCTGGTGTTTGGTCACAATTTCCTTCAGGGAAACCCTTGAGAAACCCTGCTGGATCGAGGGGCTATAGCTAGTTCAGAGACTGTCATTTGCCAATGACCAATTGGATACATTTCCATGGCAGAATAATTCCCTACTCGAGATCTATCTAGCAAACAAAACCCAAGTTGTCAAATTGGACAAATCATCACTCCTGCCTGCAAACACTTCCGTGTTGAAAGGGAGTGGAACCACCAGCCACAGTCTACACATGATACTTCACTTACTACCTGGTTGTCCCAAACCCAAAATGGAGTAATCATAGAAGTGGCTAAGTTCATGACAATTGCATATCTCCTCCCATTGCGTCTTATGGTTCAGAGTGGCAGGTGTCAGCCATTAGTAAATGGGAATAATTATACCCTCCCCTTTTCCCTACATGGATGTGAGCCTCTTTCCTGCAAGCACCACAGTGAGTTTGCTGGAACTAGTGACTTGGCTATTAGTAATTTGATGCTATCCCACCATTGTTGCTGGAAGAAGAAGAAAGTTGCTGTTCCAACAGTGAAGCAGGAATGAGGCTGCTCAACAGCCATGGGTTTCATCAATAATTAGCCCGCTGGGGGCTGGAGAAACGGCTCATGGGTTAGCGTTGTTCCTGCAGAGGACTCAGGGTTGATTCCCAGAACCCACACAGTGCCTCACAACCATTCATAACTCCAGTTCCAGGGGATCAGATACCCTCTCTGGCCTCCACAGGCACTGGACAAGCACATGGTGCACAAATGTATATGGAGGCAAAATAGTCATACACATAAAATAAAATAAACCTAAAATTCGTTTTCAATAGATATCTGTGTGAACCAGGTCAAGCTAATTTTTGTGAAATGTGAGTTATAACAGTACCCTCCTCCAAGAGCTGATACTTGCAGTAAAAAAACTTAGAAAAGTACCTCATATAAAAATTTAATTCTAGCACTCTCGGGAAGAGAGGCAGGCAGATCTCTGTGAGTTTGAGGCCAGCCTGGTCTACAGAGCAAGATCCAGCACAGGCACTAAAACTACACAGAGAAACTTTGTCTCAAAAAACAAAACAAATAAAAAATAAAAATAAATAAATCTTCATTTACCTAGCAGATATAAGGCCTTGAATTCAATCCTCAGCACCAAAAGTAAGTAAATGAACACTATTTTTTACCTCCCAAAATTTGACAGGAAGACCCTAATACAGAAGACATTACTTGTGTGAGTCTTAGAATACAGAGATCTCAAGCTGATACTCAGTGGGATCCTAGTTCCAACTGGCTAGCTTTCATCATGCTGGAAGATACTAGGCACACTACCAAAGAGAAAAGTAATTATCAGCCTTATTCAGCTGTGAACCTTGTGAGCTACAATAACATTTGGCCTTGTAAGATATGCCCACTGGTGTGACAGTGGAATGAACAAAATGGGAGTAACCAGCCACTATCTGATTGGGTTTAAGGCCTGATTCACAAGATGAAATGCTCACCTGACACCATTGTCAAACCAAGAAGCTGAGGCTAGATAGGTCATAAACCCTAAGTTAGAACCTATTATTTTCTGCTAAAGCATGCACCTTTGAATCCTCATCAAAGAAGCTTCTATTTGCAGTTAATGATGATTAATACAGAGACCCACAACTGTGTCAGAGAGCACAGAATAAGAGACTGTGGAGTGCCTCTCCCTAAACTGGACATCAATATCACACTCCCTCCTTCCAAGCTTCAGAGATCATTGCAAAGGAGGGACTAGAAAGACTATGAAAGGCAGGCATGTGGACATGAGGTCCCACCCCTGGTTGAGAAACTATTGGCAATTGAAAAGTTCTGGGAAATGGAGAGTCAGCTTCCTTTAACAGAGTGACCCCTAATGAATAAACAAAGCTCCAGTGGAAGGCCACACACATTCAAGAATATTTGAGGAGCACAAACTGTACTTGTTGGGTTAAAAAATGGCACAGATTTGGTGGGGTAGGGAAGGGGTGTGGATCTTCGAGGAGTTGAGGGAAGGGTGAAAATGATCAAAACATGTTGTATGAAATTTTCAAAAACTAATGTTTTTTAAAAAATTAAACAAAGGAGTAAATAAATAAAACATAAATCTCTAGCAAATACTAGTTATTGTAATTATTACTAATAATAATGCTTCTTGGGTATATTAAAGCTTCACTAATTCTGAATAAGATGCTACTGGATAATAGCTGAAAATTGGACATCTATTAAAAATCATCATGGTATTTCAATTATATTTATTTGGGGTTTAATATGCATTCAAGTACTATATGTATTTTAACTTAATTTCTAAGACAATCCTATGAAATACACATCTTTATTACCACCCCTTATTATCACCATGTTTTAGAGGGGTGATAAGATTCCACAGTTCTCAAGTGACACTGTTGGAGTGTGATCCCAAGTCCTGTGGCACTCAAACCTGCATGTTGAACTCCACTGCTCTGCTGCTCTCACAGAATTAACTATAGAGTATGTGAATGGAAATACACTTTCATCATCTCAAACCTGGTTGTTGTGACCCTTCCAATCACATACTCTCAAATAACAAATGGCCAGTAATTAGTTATAATTAGCACATTATTCATGAGAAATAGTTGGAGGCAAATTGGTACCATGAGAGGTAGAAACTAGGAAGAAATGTACTTGTTTTCCTCGAGAAAGCAAACATTTCTTCTAGTGTGTGAGTGTGTGTGTGTGTGTGTGTGTGTGTGTGTGTGTGTGTATGCATGTGCGCACATGCGAAGGCATGTGTTTATGCTGGGGAGGAAACACAGAGCTTCCCATGTGTGAAACAGGGGTTCTATCACTGTATCACACCCTAGCCCCTTTTCTTCTGTTTTAATTCAATGTAATTTGGCTTACTCACCTTCATTCCCATTTGAGGTAGGCTCAAGACACACAATATTAATATTTTTTTGGTTTTTTATCTGATTTTATTTTCTTAATCAAAAAGAAGTATATTTGTGTTAAATTTAGAATATTTAACTTTCCATTGATCTCTCAAATATTTGCCAGATAGATACTAACAGTGCTCAGAACTGTGAAAGTTAACATCCAATACCATATTTTCTAAGAAATCTCTCAAGGCATTGGTGATTTTAATTTAAAAATAAAGAAGAATTTTAATTAGCATTGGAAATCTAAATGACAATGGGTTTCAAGAGCTAAAAATCAGATCTTTTAAAAAACAGATTTTTTAAAAAATTTTTTGAAGGACTCAAACCTTACACCTCCAATAGAATACAGTGTGTCCCAACTCCCAAATTATTAAATTCATTATTTCACCTTAGAATAGGAAAACTATAAAATGGAATTTCTAAATTATTACATATATAAATACATCATTTTTAACACTCATGTTTGCTAGCAGAATTATGAAATAAAAACAAATTCTACATTCAAGGTACAAATGATACTGCTCTTTCACTGTTTTATTTAGGACTCCACTCTATTCCCTGTTTTCTACCCCTATATTTAAAATCATGCTCAAAGCCAAGAGTCGATTACTTTTCTGCACTCAATAGTCATTTTACCAGTCCTGTATACAGTAGGTGTTCTGCAATGGGCCCAGGACTCCCAAGACTGGGGTACTGATGACATGATTTAGGAAAGCTTAGAAATTCCAAAGTGACTCTAAGTCATGCACCCAACACCGAAATATTAATGTTTTTATGAAAAGTGATTTTTATCTCATGCTTAAGGTATGCTCATGAACGTATTTGAAAAATATTGTGAAGTCATTTCTACATCTTTCTCACCCACCTCCCCTCAAATGCAATCCCAAATGTCTGTGCCATTCCTTTGGAGAGAAAGAAATCAAAGGAGGCTCCATTTTTGATTCATGGTGTGATTACAACATTCTAGGTGCCAGTCTAACATTATGGGAGGGTGTGTTTGAGTGTTGTGGGTTTTCTTCCTCATTTTCTAAAATTATGCTTGTGTGTGTGTGTGTGTGTGTGTGTGTGTGTGTGTGTGTGTGTGTGTGTATAAATCATGGCCCATTTGTAGCATGTTATCATCTGCGTTTTGTAGAATAGTTTTAAAAGTAGAAATTTGAAAATTGTTTCTGGAAACAACACAAATATAGAGTGGGCCTCTGTCCTGGGTTCTGTGTTTTTGAGGTCTTGCATCTGGCCTCCCTCTAACAGGGGAAGAAGAGACTCTGAATGTCTACCCAGAACCTGGGTCCTCCCCATGCTGCTCCTAGACCAGACAGAATAGAGAAGTTTGGGTTTGTTGTTTGTTTTTTCTCCACAGGAGTCCAAACCCTCTTCAAGGACCTGATTGTCATTCTCCTTTATTTCTTCTCAAAATAACCAATGATGCTGCTAGTGGAAGTCCACCTAGGGTTGACCTGTAATCTAAGTGGGGCAGTTTGTGCAGTTTTGATGAATTTTCCATTTGAGGGCTGAGTCATCTACCTGAATGTACATGAAGCCCACTGTGGTAAGGGATGAAACCAAGGATAGAGAAAGGATTGGCTATAGGTTCAGGACTCTTACCTTACAGCCTGGTTCCATCCCAGAATTCCAAAGAGTACAAAAATTGAAATTCCAATTTGGTTTCTCAATTATCATGGGTATACATTTATCAAGTTGGGAAGGTAGGACCTATTTTATTTACCAAAATGTTAGTTTTTCTAGTCAAAGCCTTTTCCTAGCCTCACAAAATTTATGTGTGTGCTTGCTGTGTTAGTCAGGGTTCTCTAAAGGAATAGAACTGATAGAATGAATACATATGCATTGTTGCTGGAGTATTCCTGTGTCCATCTGGCTCCTGTAGCCACTCAGACCCAACCAAGTAAACACACAGAGACTTATATTACTTATAAACTGTATGGCCGTGGCAGGCTTCTTGCTATCTTGTTCTTATATCTTAAATTAACCCATTTCTATTAATCTATAAATTGCCCCGTGGCTCGTAGCTTATCGGTATCTTACATCATGCTTCTCCTTGTGGCGGCTGGCAGTGTCTCCTCACTCTGTCTTCTTACACCGAGCCTTCTCCTCTCTCCTTGTCCCACCTACACTATCGTTCCTGCCTGGCTACTGGACAATCAGCGTTTTATTTATCAATAAATCATAGCAACATATATTCACAGCATACAGGACATCCCACAGCAATGCATAGACTTATTAGAGTGGCTTACAGACTGTGGTCCAGACAATGCCTGTGTCTCCATGCAAGGGCTACGAGTCTAGTCGTTGTCCAGTCCCCATGGCTCAATATCTCAGCTGGTCTTTAACCTGAATTGGAATCCTGAAGAAATGCTTCAGCAGCAGGATAGATGAACTCAGAGTGAGAGCAAGCAGGCAAAAAGCAAAATCTTCCTTCTTCCACATGCATTTTAGGCTGCTAGCAAAAGGTGATGCCCAAGTTTAGGGTGGTTCTTCCTATCTCAAATGATCCAATCAAGAAAAGAATCCCCAGACATGCCCAGCTGCTTGGGTTTTAGTTGATTCCAAATGTAGTCAAGTCGACAACCAAGATTAGCCACCACATTTGCCTCCTCTATAGCCATCTAACACGGTTGCTTCTTTGGGGGAGCAGTTCAAATCATGCTCCCAGTTACTCCTTTCAAATACCAACCAGATTGGTTTTCTTCTCACTTTCTCTCATGTTACTTCTCCCCCCACCTCCTCTGGCCATGTCTGTCTGTGTGCTGCCAGTCTTCTTCAGGTGACTGTGACTGAAGAACGGGGTTCATCCATCTGCCCGCCTCTCAGTGTCCTGCCCAAACCCCATAGCTAGGAATCCTTGTTGAGAGCTTTCTATGAGAAAAGAGAAATGAGAGATGGTTATTTTCTTTTGTCATTATTGTCATTGTTCTTCTTTAATGGAAATTTTCCAACACACGAAAACAGAGAACAGTATAATAAGTTTTCAAAGGCACCTCTCCTGGCAGCAGCAATAATGAGCTCATAGCAATATCGGGTCGCCTATATCACAGGTTCTCAACCTGTGGGTCATGACCCCTTTAGGATCGTATATCAGATATTTACATTAGGATTCATAACTGTACCAAAATTACAGTTATGAAATAGCAATGAAATAATTTTATGAGTAGGGGTCACCATAACATGAGGAACTGTATTAAAAAGGATCGCAGCATTAGGAAGGTTGAGAACCACTGGTCTGTATCTTACTCTCCCAGACACAAGGCCCCAACGATCATATCATTTCGACCCTAAGTACTGAAGTATGAAAGACAAGAGTTTGTGTATCGTGGAGCTGATACTATCACGCCCAGCTGAGCTACTGCTAGAAAGTGACAAGGCCTGAGAAGAATTAATTCTGGCAGCTGCAAAGGCTTGCGGGACAGGGGCTCATGCAAGCTGGTAGCCTCTGTGTGAGCAGGGAAGGCAGTCTCTCTCCTTCCCACTGTGATCCCCAGTGGCAAGGAGCTGGGGCAGCGTGGGGCCCATGGCTGTGGCTTCTTACTAAGCTGGTCATCTTTCTTTGCTCGCTTCAAACCCTGTACTTAGTGGTTTTAGACACCTTTGTGCACATCCATACTGACTTGTCTTAATTCTGTCAAAGCCTTCTCCCTCTCCCCTGGAGCTGTCTGGGAATTCTGGTTCATTGTTGCTGGCCGTTTTTTACTTCCTTTGTGCTTAACTTGTTGAAATACGAAAGGGGTTGGACAGTGTCAGACAATATGGCCCCCGTCACGCCGCATTTTACATTGAAATCATCTTTAAGGGCTTTGCTCCTTGACACAGATGGTCTCCATATCCTAGGAGATGGTCTTTTGGCACGAAAATGAAAAAGCTGTGCCCCCTGGGAATCAAGAAACTTGGCGAGTTTATTCTCGCTCAAGTCAAACGGACACATCATTGTCCTAGGGCCTGGCTTCTTAGTTTTACCTCCTCTAGCAAGCATTTTTGACTCTTCGTGTTAAATACGTGTCTGAATCTCATTCTTATTCTTACTTAGTGGTGAGCTCTTATTTGTACTAAAGCCCCTCCCTTGTCCTAGGACCCAAAATGGCCTTTACCTTTAATGCCACCACATTCAGACTCACCTTGCTGAATCCTCTCTCAGCTTCCCCAAGGCCTATCTGTAAGTGTAAGTTCCCATCTTTTCACAGGCTGCTGCTGCAAGTTGTTGTACTGCTGCCCAGACTACTCTGAGGCTGCCACCTCTTAGAAGCCTCACTTCCTAATTCTTTTTTTTTTTTCCTGGAAGGTAAGGCTGAGGCTCCGATCACCTTTTTCCTTGGGGCTTCTTCAGCAATTACTATCTCTCCGAGTAGGGAAAGTAACCAAATGTACCGTCACTCCTCCAGTGTCTTTTTCTGACTTGTTGTATACTCCGATGGTTCTGGTTGGGCTTAGACAGCACATCACTGTGTCCATTCCGTTTCCTTTTACTTAAGTCCCAGTAACTCTTGATTTTCTATCTTCCTTATGGATTTCTCCACCCACTGGGCCAGACTGACATCAGGTGTTTGATTTTCCTGGAAAACTCTTTTTTCCACCTTATGGATGCATTCCACACTTCTCCTTCATGGCACATATTAAATCTAAATCTAGTCTCCGATTGCAGACTTAAATGTGAAATAATTATTCTATTCTTTCCCACTGCGATTCAAAGAGGAATACCAAACAGTGAACAAATATTTGAAACCTTGTTATCTCTCTGCATTGGTCTCTGTGTGTTCCTCCATGTCTGGCAACATAGCTCAGTAGTAGAGTACTTAGCTGCACAAGGCTCACGGTTCTATCACCACCAACATGAAAGAAATATGTGTGCCACAACACTGTTAGAAAAAAACTATAGCCACCATGCCCATCAATGAAAGGATGCCTAAACAAATTGTAGCATATTTGTACAATGGAAAACTTCATGGCAATGATTAGGAGTGAACTAAAGCTACATGCCACACCAGAATGTATCTCAAAAACCTAACATTGGTAAGGTGCATGCTGCATAAGCATAAGGGCCTTAGTTCAGATGCCAGACTTGGTACCATGTGCCTGTATAATTCCAGTGTAGGATGGAGAAGGTAGAGACGGGCGATTCCTGGAATGTGGATCTAGCCTTAGATTTTCATCAACTGGTTAAAGGATAATGAAATTGTGATGCATATATACACTGGAATTTTGTGCAGTTGTAAAGGAAAATGAAATTATGAAATCTATACATAAATGGGTGGAACTGGAAAAAGTCATACCAACTGAGGAGCCCAGACCCAGGAAGACAAATGTCACATGTTCTTTCTCATATGTGAGTCCTAGCTTCAAGTCCTTAGAACTGTGTGGTTAGCTTGGAGTACCTGTAGGAGCCAGGAAACTTGAGAGGGACCAGTGACCCAGGGAAGAGGTTTTAAAGTAGGGAGGCTAGCATAATACTGGTGATACAAAGAGGGAAAGGGGTTAATCAGAGGCATAGGTGTAAGTAGGCACAGGAAGAGAAGGGAGGAGAGGAAGGATAATTAACACTAAAGACGCTTGAAAAGCCACTAGGAAACCTACTATTTTAGAAGTTTCCACATACCAAAGAGCTTAAGCGTAATTATCCTATCCTCTATGGAGGGAAATATGTTGGCACCATATGTTATCAAATAAAAAGCCCAGTTTAAGTGTGAGATACCACCCTTTCAGTTGGTGGTGGTGATGCCTAAACCCCTTTAAAAAGGAGTATTGTCACTTATCAAAGTTTACTTTCTACTGCTGTAATAAAACACTATGACCAAAAGCAACTAGGGGAGGAAAAGGTTATTTCAGCTTACGGCTTACAATCTACCATGAAATGAAATCAGAGCAGGAAGTCAAGGCAGGAACTAATGCAGAAGCCATAGAGGAAAGCTGCTTACCGGCTTGTTTCCCATGGTTCACTTAGCGTGCTTTGTCATATAGCCCAGAACCACTTACCCAGGTGCAGCACTGCCCACAATGAGCTGGGCCCTCCCATGCCAAACATTAATCAAGAAAATGCTTCCACAAACTTGCTTATGGGCCAGTCTTTATGGAGGCATTTTCCCAATTGATGCTCCCTCTTTGCCAATAATCCTAGCTCATATCAAGTTGATTAATACAAAATTAACCAGTATACTACTGTTCCTTGTTGCCCACCACAACTTGATGGTAAGATCCTATTGCTGAACACATTACCCACTCAACACAGGACATAGAGAAATTAAGCGGATACTGAATTGGACATTTCTTTCATACTAACTAGATTTCATAGTGCTGGAAAATATTATACAGGCTCTTGAGGAAGAAAAGTTATCAAAAAGTATTACCCAGCTGTGAACCATTTGAGCTACAGTAATGAATAACCTGGCAAGATCTGCCCATTGGTGCAATAGTGGCATGAATGGGGTAACCAACTACTTCTGACTATGTTAAAGGTTCACTTCACAGGACAGAATCCATTCCTGGTACTGTAAACTTGGCCAAGAAAACTCCATGGCTGAGGAGATCATAGGACCTAGGGAAGAACATATTACTATTACATTGCTAAATCGACACAGGGTCTAACTGCTTTCTAACTGTTTGTCCGTATACCCACAGATTAGTGCAGCTCTCAACTGTCATCAGAGAGACTCCTTTCTGCAGTAGTTAGTGATTGATACTGGTACTCACAGCTGGTCAGAGTACAGAGAATGAGTAACTGTGGAGGGCTCAGACCTAAAACTGGACATCTATGTCACTTTCCCTCCCCCACAAGCTTCAGGGAACTTTGCAGAACATGGAACAGAGAGATCGTCAGAGCTAGAGGTTGGGAAAGACTGCTACAGAACACTATTAGGGACATGGCAAGGCTATTGCACCTATGAATTCACAGTGGCTGTGGTTAGCTACACAAGGTCAAGACAATCAAAATTCTAGCACAGGTGGAGGGGGGCTCCTTAAGCTCTACCCCTAGCTGAGGAGCTTTGGCAGTTGAAGGCTGCAGGGGCAGGGGCATCCCATTTTCTTTGGGGAAGTGGCCCTAGTAGGTTGCCCATGCTTCAATGCATAACTCCATACCCATCTATGTATGGACAATATTGAATGACCCTGGTGGGTTATGAAAAGACATAAATTTGGAAGAAGACTATGGAATTGGGGTCTGAGAGGGGTTGGAGGGCTAGAAGTAAATATGATGAAAATACATATATATACATATGAAATTCTCCAGTAACTGAATGTAAAATATTTCTAAAGTAAGAAGCTATTCTAGATTAAGAAATCCTGTCCTCCCGGCATTGTTTGGGGAGGGTTTCAATGCCCTAGTTCTGAGTAAAAATCTACCCCAACACTTAGTAGCTTCCAACTGCTATCACTGGATTCACTTGAGGCTTTTCACTAGAGTTCGGCTTCATCTGAGTGCGTCTTCTCCAGGCCTGGTGAGTGGTCCTCTGTGAGGCTGCACAGTGGGAGTTAGAGCAGGTAGCAGCACCAGGTATGGCTCAAATGTTGGCACAACTGGACTCTCTCTTTCAGGTAGTCTCAGATGTTTCCTCATCCCTATAGACTCCACATGTCTCCTGCAGCATGTCCCACATGATGCTCAAAGTTCCTAAGAGCACTGAAACAAAAGCAGGTTGTTTGAAGGAAAAAAAAAAAAAAGAGGCCCCAGTGAGAATGAATTCCTTCCTATCACAGCCCAGTCTGTTGCCTGGACCCAATACGAAGGTTTCCTTCCCCACCACCTCAGACACAGGTACTCTTCTATTCTTGTCCCCCTCACTCTAAACAGAGGTGCCCCACTTTTGTAGTCCCCTCCATCCAAGCATAGATTCCCTTCTATTCCAGCCCCACACTCAAAACAGGGGTACCCCTCTATTGTAGTTCCCTGACACCCGACAGAGGTGCCTTTCTTTTTTATTATTATTACATTTTTTCTATTTATTTTACATACCAACCACAGCTTCCCCTCCCTCCTCTCCTTCCACTCCCTTCACCCTTCCATACCCCCATCAACTCCTGAGAAAGGACAAGGCCTCCCACGGGAGTCAACAAAACATGGCATATCAAGTTGAGGCAGGACCAAGCTCTTCCCCACTGCATCAAGGCTGAGCGAGACATCCCACCACAGGGAATAGGTTCCAAAAAGCCAGCTCATTCACCAGGGACAGATCCCAGTACCACTGCTAGGGGCCCCACAAACACACCAAGCGATACAACTGTCACCCACATGAAGAAGACCTAGGTCGGTCCCATGCATGCTCCCTAGCTGTCGGTCCAGAGTCCATGAGCTCCCACAAGCTTGGGTCAGCTGTCTCTGTGCGTTTCCCTGTCATGATCTTGATGCCCCTTGCTCATAGAATCCCTCTTTCCTCTCTTTAGCTGGACTTCCGGAGCTCGACCTGGTGTTTGGCTGTGGATCTCTGCATCTGTTTCCATCAGTCACTGGATGGAGGTTCTATGATGACAGTTAGGGTCGTCACCAATCTGATTACAGGAGAAGGACAATTCAGGCACCCCCTCCACTATTGCTAGTAGTCTTAGCTGGGGTTGTCCTTATGGATTCCTGGTATTTTTCCTGGCACCAGGTTTCTCCCTAACACCATAATGCCCCCCTCTATCAAGATATCGCTTTCATTGCTTACCCTCAGAGGTGCCTTTCTAGTCTAGCCCCACCACCATGAACATGGGTGCCTTCTATTTTAGTTCCCCAGACCAAAACAGAGATGCCTTTCTTTTCCAGGCTCCCCCTGCAAATAGAGGTTCCCTTCTACTCTAGTACCCTAGTTCCAAACAGAGGTTGTCTTCTTTTATAGTCCCCCCAACCCAAAACAGAGGTGTCCTTCTATTCTCGTGCACTGTGTCACTTAGCAGAGGCTTAGACATCACACACAGGCCACTCCACTCCAGGTACTCTCTCTTCTCCACACCTGGGCTCATTTATAAACCTCTCTTGCAAACCTTTCAATCCCATACGCATGTATGATATGACTATTTGGGTATGGGGCACTGCACTGTTTTTTGGAAGCTTCTGAATGAATCACAATTATTTGGATCCTTGAAGAGTTAATAGTGCATCTAGCAATGAAGGTTAGAATCCATGTTATTTCCAGATATTAAACAAATGAGTTCAGAGTGACATCAAGGCTAAGTGGTTGTCCAAGAGCCATTGACCTAACAGGCTGAATACTTGGGCAAAAAGAGGCAAGGCATAATTTTTTGTAAGAATTTAAAGTTGTTACCACGCTGTGGCTTTTTATTGTGATAGTTAATATTGTCAGCTTGACAGGATTTAGCATTACCATGAAAATAAACCTCTAAACATGTCTATGAGAAAAATTTTAGACTAGGTTAATTGAAGACCGAAGAGCCACCCAAATGTAGGTATCACTATTCAATCATCTAGGAGTTAGGGCTGAATAAAAAAGAGAATGTGAGCTAATTAGCATTCATCTCTCTCAACTTCGGACTACAGATGAAATGTGACCCACTGTCTCATGCTCCTCCCTCATGACTTCCCCACCACGATGGACCGTACTTTGGAACTGTGAAGCCTAAAATAAACCCTTCCTTCCTAAGGTTGCTTTCTTGGGTATCTTGTCACAGCAACACAAAAAGTAACTAATAAAATTATTTAGATACATTCTTAGGTTTGTATTTAGATTGTTATATATTTAGTGTTTAAATTTATGTATAAGACCTTTGCCCTGTAAGACCTGGAACCACTTGCCTTGTTCATAATAATCACCAAAGGCATGTTCACTTATTTTTTGAGCAAAGGTTCTTTAATTAGATTTTGCAAATACACTGGAGAATCATGTGATGTTGCCTGCATCGAATGCAATGTTGTGGGATATCCACCAAAGGAGACTACTTGAACATGGGTTTAAGCGAACAGAAAATCTTTATTAGCTGGCTGAGGACTATACTGAGTGCTCGGGATCCCAGTGTAGCCCTGAGCCTTTCTCAGGATGAACTTTCAAGCACACACACACACACACACACACACACACACACACACACACACACACAATGTTCTGGGTTGACACACTTCAGTTAACAAGAACAGTTAGCCAGAAGCAGAACTACAGAAGCCAAAAAGCAAGGTTAGTACATTTTCAGACTTTCCCAGAACTATGAACATTGATGGATTAGGTCTTTGCTTTTTTTGTTTTTTTTTTTTTTTGTTTTTTTTTTTTTGGGGGGGGTGGCAGTTGGTGATGTCTGTGTGCTGAGTTTTACAGCCTGAATGGCACTACCATTCAGTTGTGCTAAGGTCTGGGGCTCTATTACACAATTCTGCACACTACTTTGTAACTGGACCTGTGGCGGCAGAACCTCTCTCTCATCTTGCCTTTATTGTTTACTGTGACCCCTGCATTGTCTTCAAAATAAAGAAACACACTGTCCTTTCTTCAATATTCATGTTGAATTGCCCCTGTAGGATGCACCTTTTTTTTTTTCTTACCTCTTGCATGCCTTTCTTAACTGTGGCTGTCACCAATCACCCACACCAGCACTGGTAAGTTTGTTCAGTTGTGCCTTGATTTCCTTTGCAGACATGAAATACAAAGTTTTGGCTCCTAAATTATCAGCATGGTTGATCACAACTCCTACCAGAAGACCCAGGGAAATCTGAAATTCACTCAAGAAGATGCCCCAAGTCCTTGCTTAGACATCTTGAGCACCCAGAAAGTAAAGGCATTTCATTTTTGGATTTTTGATAGTACTGGGATTAAACTCTGGCCTTGAGCATGTTAGGTAAGCACTCTACCACTGTGCTCCTTCACTTCCCAGTTCACTTTTCAGCTTAAACTATCCTGTGGTTGCTGAATGTCTAGGAAATTCTACTTTACTGTACATGACACATACAACACTAAAAAAAATACTCAGAAAAGCCACACCTGTATTCTCAGTACTCAAGGCTGAGACAGGAGGATTCCCATGAGGCAACATGAAAAAAATTTTACATAGCTTATTTTAATTGAGGTTTGAAATCCATGCCACAGCTTGCAAAGATATTCTTCTCAGTATGGCTGCTACTGAATGAATGAACTTTCTACTCATGACAAACAGTTACAGGAGGAGCAGGGCATGTAACTAAGTGGTGGAACATTGGCCTAATATGTGAAAGTTGTTGGATTCACACCCCAGAAACATACACATGCACACGCACACACACACACACACACACACACACACACACACAAACACACACACACACATACACACACACAACACACAACACACATACCTGCTAAATTCTTATATAAAAGATCTCACATAATAACACAGAGCTATGGGACTGGAGAGATGGCTCAGCGGTTAAGAGCAGTGACTGCTCTTCTAGAGGACCTGGGTTCAATGCTCAGCACCCACATGGCATCAGGATTTAACTCCAGGATTTAACACCCTCACACAAACATACATGCAGGCAAAATACCAATGCACACAAAAGAAAAATAAATAAATTATTTTTAAAAAATACCACAGAGCTAACTAGTCTTTTCCTGCCATCATCACAAAGTGTTACTGTTAACTACACCAGGTTTCCTCATGGGCCTAAGAAAGTGACTTCTGTCCTTGCAGTAAGAACTTAGTTGTTTAATCATGGCATGGGGGAATCAAACCTAGGGCCCCAAATGCTGAACCCATACTCTATCACTAAGCGCCAACCATAACTCCTAGGACTTCCCATTAAATAGAATCTTACTAAATCTGATATGCTGAAACTGTGGGCAGAACTGTTATTACCTCTCAGGTAACCGGGAGTTGGGATACACCTACCTTTTTTTTTTTTTCCAGAGCCCTGAGTTTTCGTAATGGGCTATATGGCTTGCCTGACATCATTAAGTCCCTTTGTCTGGTTTTAATCTGTAGTTTGGACACTGGATAGTGTTAAGCTATTTTCTGTCTTTAAAATGACACAGCTTGGTTAATGGAAGGAAGAAGATGAACCCCTGAGGCTCCCTAACTAAAAGCATTACTTATAGGAGAAATCAGTCTTCTATTTGGGGTGGAGAAAATCAGCTGAAGAGGGGTGCTGAGTGGCCAGGAAATGGCAAGGAATCTGAAGAAAGGAAAATGGGGAAAGAATGAGTCAAAGCCATCTCCATGGTCTTCACCATTCTTCTTCACAATGGGATCCTTTCTTTTTTCCAAGCTCCTTCTTTCATGCACAGAGCCTGAGAGCCTAAAATTGCAGGCAGAAGAGTAGTGGTACCATTAACAGCTAAAGGGGAAAAAACTGCCCATGCCTGCCCCAGATCAGCCAAGTACTATGTCTGTCAGCATAAAACTTGAAAAATAAGGGCATGCATAGAGCAGAAAAAATAGCTTTACTTAGAAAGTATCGAAAAAGGGGGAGGGCAAATTACAATTTTAAACTTACTGTGAAAGTGTGTTTTATTCATTCCATTTTCCTGTCTTGATGCATCTACATCCTTACACATGGATTTATGCTATACTGTTACTATTTCTGTTACAATTCTTGAATGAAATTCATAAAGAAGGATTCAATCCTAACTTCCTTGAATACTTTCATTGTGTTTAATTCCACTGGATCTAGGATTCATTAATCACCTGTCATGTTTTGATATGTGGATCAGGAATTGATCAATAGCTGGCAAAATTTAATAAAAGGAACTCATTTCTGGAGAAATGAGTTCGTTGCCATGCCAACTATCGATCTTCTCAGATGGAGGCTCGGCAGCCAGTTACAAAATGGGTCCTGTTAGGCAGGTCCTACGATCTGCCCATAGGAAATCACCAAGTCGCTTATTAAATGATTTGCCAAAAATGGCTTCAGGAGAGAACTGGGCTGTACCGGCTTGTGGAAAGACTGTGTGTTGTGATCGTTCCATTGAACACCAGAGAATCTTGTCGCATAGCAGCACTAGTTCAGGAGCTTGTGCAGACCTGCTTTCTGCTTGTGCATTCCTTAACATCTTAAAGCCACAGAGAAAGAATGAGCAGTTTAATCTATTACCACGTTATGTTTATGAAGTGTAAATTCAGAAAAAAAAATCTGTTTACTCTGTGTCATTATGTACGCGCTTTCTAGGTGTGAGCAAGATTAATAGCAGCTTTATCAAAGAGAGATCTGGAGCTGCACTGAGTTGTATAACATAAAGGCCAAAGGAAGAAGCGGAGAGGTGGGGGAGAGAATAGTAATCAAAGAACTCTTTGAGCTTTTGAAACTCAGAAAACTCCTTTAAAGTTAGGAAGTTATCAGAATATTTTAAAATGTCACAGATTCTAATTTGAGGAATTCCAGTTGCTTTTATTAGAACAGAGATAACTTTCAACACAGAAAATTCATTTTTCTCCATTGTTAGCAGGTGAATAAAGTGCTCTACTGATTGTTAAACAAATACTTATTTGAGCATTCACAATGTGGATAGAGGAACTCATAGATTCAGCTACATGCAGAATATGCTACTTTGAGCCATGCTGCCTCATGATAGAGAAGTGAAGTCATTCTGTTTCTAGTCAACAGTAAACTGCAATTCCTTTGGACATGATCCTTTGCTTCTCAATCTACTAGATTCAAGAAATAGGTCATGCTGGCTGTGGCAGCTTACACAGGCAGCAAGCAGACATCTGTGAGTTTGAGGCCAGGCTTGTCTGCATAATAAGTTCTAAGTCAGTGATACCATGTCTCAAAAAAAGAAAGGAAGAAAGAGGGGGGGAAGGAATGAAGAAAGTAGGAAAGGAAAACAGAAGGAAAAGGAAGATGGAAGAATAGAAACAGGTTGTAATGAGCACCACACTCAAAATAGAACCAGCCAGTCTATGTTGGGTCTGTGAGTTTTTTATTGTCGTTATTTGAACCAAGGTCTTGTTATGTAACACAGGCCAACCTCAAAGTCATGATCTTCTTGCTTCCCTCTACGAAATGCTTGGATTGCAAGCATGTGACACTTCATCCACCTTTGACTAATTTTTGTCAAAGGTGCCCAAACTATTCAACAGGGAAAGGACAATCTTATAAATAAATGGTGCACAAAAAATTATGCACCCATTTGTAAGTGAGTGGTTGGTTCTGTACACAAATGTGAGATCAAAAGTATTATGGTTTTTCATTTGGTTGGTTGGTTTCATATGGGGATTTTTTTTTTTTGAGACAAGGTTTCTCTATGTAGCCCTGGCTGTCCTAGAACTCACTTTGTAGACCAAGCTGACCTTGAACTCAGAGATCCACCTGCCTCTGCTTCCTAAGTGCTGGGATTAAGGGTGTAGGTCACCACTGTCCGGCTCAGTATTATGTTTTGATACATATATGCCTAGTGAAATGATTACTACAGTCCAGTAAATAAATATATTCATCACCACACAGTTACTTTTCCCGAGTGCTGGGCATCAAAACTAGGTCTCTCTCACATGGTTGGTAGGTACTCTACCACTGAAACAGATAGTAGACCTCATTATGCAATCACTTTCTTTTCTTCATAGTAAGAATTCCTGAACTTCACTCAATCAGAAAGTTTTCAGTACAGAATATAATATTGTCAACTATAAGGGTATAATTAATTATCAATTACATAGTTATATTACATTAATTATTAATAATACAATAAAATCATGTTAAATTATATGATTTAAATGTAATGGTATAATTGAACTATATTTCTCATAATTTTATTATATCTCTAGACATATTCATTTTATATCACTCCAAATCTGTACCTTTTGATCTTTATTTCCCCATTCCTCTCCTCTCTCAGCTCCCTATTCTATTCTCTATTTCTTTTTTAAATATTTATTTTATTTTATGTGTATGGGTGTTTTGCTTACATGCTTGCATGTGCACCACATGCATACCTGGTGCCCGTGAATATCAGAAGAGGGTATCAGAAACCCTGGAAATGGAGTTAAGGATGGTTGTCAACTACCATGTCGGTGCTGAGAACTGAATCTGGCTGGGTTCTCCGGAAGAGCACCTAGGACTCTTAACTGCTGAGGCATCTCTCTAGCCCCTATTCCCTATTTCTTAATAATATAATATATAAACATACATTTAAATATATATATATATACATAAAACAAAGTTGGAAATGTTATACTCTTTTATAAATTACTTCTTTCATTTATTGTATGTGTGAATATATATTAGTGTGTGTGTGTGTGTGTGTGTGTGTGCGCGCGCGCGCGCGCGTGCATGCTGTAGAGTGGACACACATGCCACAGCACACTTGTGGAAGTCAGAGGACAACTTTGTGGAGTTACATGCCGAGCTGTCTTACCAATCCTAACCTTGCTTTTGTTGTCGTTTTGTTTTGTTTGAGGTTCATTTATGTGTATGAGTATTTGGCCTGCATGTACGTAAGCATGCTGTGTGTATGCCTGGTACCAAGAGAGGCCAGGAGAAGATTGCCAGGAACTGGAGCGGAACCTGGGTCCTCTAGAGCAATAAGTGCACTTAACTGCTGAGCCATCGCTCCAGCCTTGGTTTTTGAGATGAGATTGCTCGCTCACGTTCCTAGAGCTCCAAGTAGGCTAGGCCGGCTGGCTAGCAAACCCCAGGGAGTTGCCTACTCTTGTCTCCTCAGTGATGGGGTTACAAGCACATGCCACCATGCCCATCTTTTTTTACATGGATCTGGGAATCAAGCTCAGGTCTTTCTGCTTACTAGCAAGCACTCTATCACTAAGTCATCTTCCCAACCCACTTTTTCCATTTTATAATACATTTTGAGCATTTAAATATCATTATCATTATAATACAACATTATACATTAACGTGTGTGTGTGTGAGTGTGTGTGTGTGTAGGGATGCATGCTAACATTCAAGATGTTAAGACAACCCCTCATCAAGGAAATTTCTCTTTGCAACAGAGACAACTACAGAAAACCACAACCAATCAAAATGCAGAGTTGTGGGGCTCAGTCCCAATGGATACATCTAGAAAACACTCTTGTACCTAAGACTCAGGGTACATTGTGGAAGCAGGGGCAGAAAGATCGTAACAGCCAGAGGATCAGGAACTTTGCTGTGAGACTATGTTTCCTAGTAATGTCAGAAGCTATATCCATAAATTCTTACCAAGAAAACCACAAGGCTTCAACCCTACACAAAGAACCATGGGCAACTAAGGAATGCCAAGAGGAGGAGATAATTTCTTCCCTAGTGAGTATCACCCCTGTTGGTTTTCCAATACCAAATGATCAGTCCTGAAATCATATGTACGAATAACATTATACAGACTGAGCAGGCTATATTTAGGAATGTGTGTGTGTGTGTGTATGTGTGTGTATGGTGTGTGTGTGTGTGTGTGTGTGTGTGTGTGTGTGTGTGTGTGTGTGTGGTGTGTGTGTGTATGGGGGGTGTGTGTGTATGGGGTGTGTGTGTATGGGTGTGTGTGTGTATGGGGGTGTGTGTGTGTGTAGTAACAATGAGAAAAGGGAGCAAAGAAGGGTGTATGGGAGGGTTTGGAGAGAGGAAATGAAAGAAGAAATGCTGTGGTTATATTATGATCTCAAAAAATAAAAATTAAAAAAGAAGTTGAGGCAGGAGGATCTGGACTTCCAGGTCAGCCTGGCTACATAGTAAGACTCTGTCTCTAAAATAAAACAAAACAAATAGAAATAGATGAATGCAGTTATTAGAATATTCTATCGAATCTTCACATTTCTGATTTGATGATAATTTCATCAGTGTGATTCCAAAACCACAGGCAAAAAAAAATAAATAGGTAAATTGGAATTCACCAAAAGTAATAGCATATGCATCAAATGACACTCTGCAAAGCAGGCAATCTACCAAGCAGGAACAAATGTTTGCAAACTGTGTATCTGAGAATCTCAAAATATAAGAAAAGAAACTCAGCTGTACAATGGCATGTGCCTGGATCTCTACAATCTGAATTGAAGTTCAAGGCCATCCTGGTTACATGGAGACCTTGTTCAAATGAAATGGAGAAGAAGAAAGGGAAGGATAAAGGAAGGAAGGGGAGAGGAAAATAATTTCTTCCATTTAACAATGAAAAGAACCCCATTTAAGAATGGGCTAAGACTATTTCTACAAGGATTTACAAATAATCAACACATGAAAAGATATTAAGCATCATTCCTCCTGTAGAAATGCCAATTACAAACGATGAGATGCCACTTCATACCCACTCAGCTGGCCATAATAAAAAAGAATAAGCAAGTAGTTGCAAGGCTGTGATAAAATTGTAACACTCCTGCGCTGCCAGGGAGAATGTTAAATGGTACAGCCTCTGGGGAAGGCATGCAGTTTCTCAGAAGATTCAACCTACAGTGATCAACTGGCCCATCATTTGCACTCCAGGCTAGAACCAAAAGAACCGAAAGCAGGGGCTCAGATACATAGCAACACTATTCACAACAGCCACAAGGTGGAAACAGCACAGGGGTCTACCAATCAATGAATACAGAAAGCAAATTTTAATACACATGTATACACACAGCAAAACATCACTTGGCTTTAAAAATAAAGAAAATTTGATAAACACAACAACATGGATGAAATTTCAAGTGTGAAATTTAAATGTTAACAGAAATAAGCTGATTCTACTTACTGGAAACACCTAGAGTGATCAGAATTCTGCTTTGAGTAGAGACAAAGGGAAAATAGTTAGCAAGGGCTGAGGGGAGTGGTAAACGGAGGGTAGTAGTTAACAATAGAGCACAGGAAACAATGGAAACTTGGTGAAAATGGATGGTGGGATGCTTTGCAACCATGCAAAGCAATAAGAATGTATTTCGTGATACTAAATTGTACACTTTAAAATGGTTATACTAGGAAATATTATGTTTTATGTCTTTTATGATAGTAAAAACTAAAACCTGAGAGATTTCTTGATTAAAAAGAAACTCATCCAGAAATCTGCTATCATGTCCTTTTCTAATTAATGCCCTCAGAAAAAAACATATTTCTCCACTTTCATTCTAGCGTCCCATGGTGTTGTAATTGTCTGCATCCTTCTCTATGTTCCCCACTGTTATGACTACAGAACAGAGGCTCTCTTTTGTTATGATTACAGGCTTTGAATGCAGTCTTCAGAGCCCAACTCCAAATCTTCCACTTGACTAGCCAGGGGACCTTAAACAAGTGATTGAATATCTCTGTGACTGTTTTCTGCCAGAAACTAGGCTCCATTTTAAATGAGGTGACAAAGATGACATGGGGGTTGAAGAAATGGCTCAACAGTTAAGAGCATTTATTATTTCTCTTGTAGAGGACCCAGGTTTGATTCCCAGCACCTGTATAGTGACTCACAACCATCTGTAACCCCAGTTCCAGGGGAGCCAACAGGCATGCATGTGGTGCACATACATACATGCAGGAAAAACATTCATATATATTAAGAAAAAAAATACATTCTAAAAATACATAAATGAGATGATACATGTAATGTGCCAGAAAGCATAACTATTCAAAAACTAGTTGCAATGACAATAATAATTTTAATTATACATATTAAAAGATCCTAGTATAAAATAGCAAATTCAGTGAACATAATGACTTATAGTACAACTATTCGTACTATTTAAAGGTTTTTTTATTCATGCATTCAAACAGTCTGTGTCTGTTTGTGTGGTCCCTGAGGAATCCAGAAGAGGGTGACAGATCCACTGAAATGAAAGTTACAGATAGTTGAGGTTGCCTGTTTGTGAGTGCAAAGACTAGAACTCAAGAGCAGCAAACTTTCTTAACTGTTGAGCCACCTCTCCAGCCCTGTGTTAACTAGTACACTCAACAGCTAACACATAACTGCAAAGGTGCTGGTGGGTGTTAGCGGACTTGTATTTACCATCCACTAACTGCCAACTCTAATATGTTATTTTCTTAACTGTCTCCTCTACTACATTGGAAGTTCACTGAAACAGTGCCTTATCTCAGCCAGTACATGGATCAGAGTAGAAACTCAATACATGCCAGATGAATGAACCCATGATTTAATGAGTTCTATTTTTTGAAAGCTGAACTATCTCCCAAAGGCCTATGTTTGGAACACTTGCTTCTCACCTGGTGGTACTGTTTTGGGAGGCTATGGAAACTGGAGGTGGGCTCAACTGTCCGAAGGAAGGCACCATGGGCAGTTGGCTGAAGACTACAACAAGCCTGTTTTACTATTACTTCATTGTGCTCTACCTATGATGTGACTAGCCCTGCCACATGCTCCTATCACTATGAGTTCTGTCCTTGAGTTCTGAAACCTCTGAAACAGTGAGCGAAATCAATTCATCCTCCTTTAAAGTTCTTCCATCTGGTAGATTTGGTTGGGTTTGTTGTTGTTCTACAGTGATGTGATGCAAAAGTTACTAGTAGAACCCACATGAGAAAACCCCCAAAAGGAGAAACCTCTACACTTTCCCTACACTTCTGCTTAAGAGTTCTTGATTTATTTTTAATAAGGAATGGTATTTCCTTTTCCATGTTCCAGGCTTAGTTGCCTTGGATTTGCCTGTTTATTTCTTTACCTCTCTCCTTTAGACTGCAAGCTCCTGAAGGGAAGACTATCTTTCATTCATCTTTGTATGCCCGCCATTTAAAGCACTGCCTGACAGATAGTCCTGGGTGCTCAACGCAAGCTTAATGACTCCTGGAATAATGTGGAATAAAAGTGCATTTTACTTTATGGTAGGAAACTGCCATGAAGTCTGGGCCTGGTACTTTCCTAACAAAGGAAATTCAGTGAACAATCTTAAATAAATGATTGTGTCTTGTTCCTTATTTATTGATTTTGGAAACAGACTTTCACTGTGTAACTGCCATGGAACTTGAGCTCCCATCTCCCCATCTCAGCCTCCCAAAAACTTGGATTATAGGCACATGCCACAATTCCAGACCACTGAGTCCTTATTTACATGGTCAGTGTTAGGCCTGGGGTTTTCTTGAGAACAGTGCAGCAGAATATTCCTTATTCCATATCTTTTAAATGTGTGTTAAATGGGGTGATTATTATGATCTTTGACATACAAACCAATTAGAATGTCCATCCTTTGAAAGTATTACAGTGGGAAGTAGGAAAGATGAGAGAGTGAGAGGTACATATGAGGTTGATGGGTGATGTCATTCTGTATGCTGTGAAAATGTGTTGCTCTGATTGGTTG